>NC_052513.1:33394703-33679555 GCF_014356525.2 Nilaparvata lugens | reverse complement strand
TGGAAAACATCTTGTAAATGTCAATAGCTACCTAATTATGTTATTAAAGGCCTAAATTATAATAATTTACAATTGTTCCAATATTCCAAAATACGTTGATCAAGTCAAATTTCAACTTGACCTAATATTGACAATCATATTTAGCTGCTACCTTAACCTACCACTAATAACTAGAATATTACATAGAATACCAAGATCCGAAAACAATGTTTTGATGAATATAAATCAAATTTGAATTACTGGTAACTGTTAATATTGGAATGTTCGAAGATCGTAAAAAAGTTTGACCCGAGAATTTTGAATAAAATCATTTCTAAATGTGCAATTTGTTTTTAAATTTCAGTAATATTATGTTTTCTAATGAATTGATGGCTTCTCTCAAGGTATGTTCTTGAATCTTGATTATGAAACCAATTTTATCTTGATTATAAAATTATTATTATAGATTATTAAATCAATTTTAGCTTACAAAAGAAAGGTTTCATCTAGTAACATTCTACTTTGAATGATTGCTGAAATGATTCATTAATATTTGAAATTCAGACCAGGATATTTGTAACACAACATTTCTTCATATGACTACATGAAAATGTCTTATAAAAGGTGGGAACTGTTAGCTTTGATATTGCTAAAATGTTAGATAAATGTACAAAAATGAGCAATGAGTGATGTTTCAACATTTTTTTACAACCAAAATACATTTTTAAATAAAAATAGAATCAAGTGAAAATCGAACCTAATGTAGTATAAATCTACGCGAAAAAATGCAATGGGATCAGTCTGATATTTTATAAATAGATTGGAATGATAGGGTTTCAACGAGTGATATTACTATCTACAGCTTAAAATATTAATATTATAAAGGTGGTACAGTATTCACATAGACGCACTGATGCAGAAAGTTCTCAGAGAAACATTTATGAGCTCAAAATTTTTTCTCTTACAAACTTTAAAAAATATTTGAGCTAGAGATAGGATTTATTTAAGGCGGGTTCATCAAAATCAACCATATTAGTTTAAAAATAAATGCATACTTCCTATTCCAAACTTAACCTAGAAAGTTTGTCAACAAAAATATTACACTAAAAAGTGAGCTTATTTATAAAACTTGAGGAAAGAATGGCAATTTCAGAATAGCTTAACTTCACTTTCCTAGGGTACAAATATATCAAGTTCAATTTCAAGTAAACCTGCGGTAAAAAGGCTTCCAAGTTATAATAATAATTACATTAACACAAGGCTATAAACATCAATAATGTTTTAAACTATGGAGATTTTCTAACATACAAGGACTCCATTGAAACAAGGTTTCCAAGCCACAAAATTACATTAACGGTAGCTTGAAATTGTTTTTTGAAAGATTTATTCATATTTATTGTTGCATATAATATAAGCAACAAATCTAGGATAATTCATAAATGATAAAATTTGATTCTTGAATAGATTTAAAATTTATTTAAAAAACTCCACTATATCAAGGTTACTATTACTTCAAAAATCATAAAAAATTGATTTATGAAAGATTAGTTGACGAATCATTTAAAATTGTAAACAAGTTTCACTCAGTCCCGTTCCCAAACTATTGCACTTGATACTATTACAGCAGTATTACTTGAGATACTATAACTATAAATATGAAATATATTATACTCTAACTTGAAATAAGTTGAACCAACTCAAAAGTACTTTAGCTATAACATTATGTATTTCTTTCGGTAAACATTCAAAGGCAAGTTCATAGCTCTAGTCTTTATATCTATTACTTGTAATACAAATGAACAATATTTTACTCAATAATATTTATTACAGTACTACAAAGTTACTTATATGGTACATCATTCTACAGAAGAATGAGTTCAGCTTAACTGTAATATGATATCTTTCTTTTTCAAAACATCAAAGGCAAGTTTATAACATTATGTTTTATACTGTAGTATTTATTATTCGAAAAACATGTACCAATCATAAAAGTCCACCGTATTAATACTTAATAATATAGCTACAGTGAGAAGCGGGGTTTCATTTATGCGTAATGATTCGACGAATACGGGATAATACTTTTGGTGCAGGGAATTGTTCACACTTTCGCAGGCCGAGAACGTGTGAACACTCCTATAAGAACCTGGAGTAATCTAAATAATTACGCATCAACGAAAACCCACCTTTACTTGGGATAAGTCGAACTTACTCATAAGAGATGCAGTTCTTTTTGCGAACATCCAAAGGCAATTTCCTAACACTAGTATGAAAAATTCAAAATCACTATGGTGAGGTCCACGTTATAATGGCAGAGGAGAAATATAGGAGAACAGCGTTGCCAATTCTCTGCCCTGCCACTGCCTCCTATATAGGCCTAGGATAACGGATACCGGTAAATCTGATGAAATATTATCTGTTCATTCTTTTTTAAATAATAAATTATCATATTATATTAAGCGAGCAATTTCCGTATAACTGTTTATATTTTTATATCTGGTTATTTAAGTTCAACGGATCTCGAAAACGGCTCTAACGATTTTCACGAAATTTGGAACATGGTAGGTCTATGATATAAAAATTCGATTGCACTAGTTCTCATCCTTGAGAAAACTCGCTGAACGACATGAAAAGGATAATTCATCCTTGGGAAAACTCGCTGATCGACATTAAAAGGATAATTCATCCTTGGCTGAAACAGGTGAGACTTTCGTCGTCTGTGGATAGTAAAAAGTGAGCGAGTGATTCTGTGGAAAATCAAAATATCACATCCCCGAAATTCATAAGCTAATGTATAGCCAGCTGTAAAATATAAACACGATCATTTGAGAGAACTGTTTATCAATAAATAAAAATAACGAGCGAAGCTCGGTGCCCCGATATTATAGAAAAGAAAATATTTTTTGATTATAGTCAAAAAAATATTTTTTTCAATGTTTATATACTAGGACCCGGTTGCACAAAAGCCGGTTGAACTTTAACCGTGATTAATTCCACGAGAACCAATCAGAGAAGGCGTTTTTGAAAAGACGGCTTTTCTGATTGGTTATCGTGGAATTAATCACGGTTAAAGTTCAACCGGCTTTTGTGCAACCATCACTAAGTTTTCATAACTGAGATTGAATATATTTTTCATAAATATTTCTAGATTGTTAAAAGACGATCTGGCAACGTTGCTGATTAATCACGGTTAAAATTTAACCGGCTTTTGTGCAACCGTCACTAAGTTTTCATAACTGCCATTAAATATATTATTCATAAATATTTCTAGATTGTTAAAAGACAATTTGGCAACGTTGCTGAACTAGAAAAGGATAGCGCTGCTTTGTAGAATGATAGACAAGGATAGCAAAACTAATGTTAATCAAATACTGTCAATATAACGTGGACCTCACTACAGTCAAATTTCACTAGAATCTAGTTAATTCAGAACACTAGTATCGGTAGAACAAATTAAAAGAATGGTAATAAATTTCTAACATTGATTATTTGAGAAACAAGTTCAACTCAGCCTTTAGAAATATGTTCTATACATTAATGATGGATTTGATCTAGAACTGAGTTAGTAAGGCTTACCATTGCTCATAAAATCGAAGTGAGGATTATAAAGGTGAGCGACTCGAACGCCCATCTCTGGTTGATGGCATAAATGACATGGTACGTCTCACTTTCACCTGAGAATTTGTCTGTAAAAAATTGAATTGTAATTTTAAAAAGATATAAATTTGTAGGGATTACTCTTATAATTTGTACTTTAAAGTGAATGAATTAAAAAAAAACTGAATAAATTTGTCAACAACACAAGAAATCTGGTGTGGTACTCTCACAACTTTCCTTGCTCATTGAACTATAAGCATCATTCTTAAACGAGGATAATTTAGGGGAATAACATAATGACGATTGGCGGCAACATATTTGAAACTACGATCAGACTACTGTATATGTGTATTATTATTATTGTTTTCAGAGTACGGTACTTTTTCCTTTATGTAAATTGTGAAATTCGATGATTTTTTTAAAAGTCGTCAAAACAGCTGTTCTAAAGATGAAATTATCTCGACTATGTGTTTTTTTTATAAACTGCTCACATACCTACCTCATGCACGAGAAAGAGGTTACACAGTCCATTTATCAAGGATAGGGTAGAACCCTAATTAGTTTCCCAGGAAAAAGACTCATGCCAGTTGATAGAGCTGATAAATAACTAACTATACGGGGTATGAATTTGAAAAAAAACGGTCAAGTCATTTTTGAGAAAATCGTAAAAAACATGGTTTTTTAGTCATTATCCGCCATTTTTCTCAAGAATAAACGGAGCTCCTGCAATTTTCCCAGAAATGAGACTTATGTCAGTTGATAGGGCTTATAAATAGCTATCCATGGTATAAATTTGAAGAAAATCGTTCGAGTCATTTTTTTGGGAAAGCAATACTTTCCTTACCTATGGTAATAGGGCAAGCAATACTTTCCTTACCTATGGGAATAGGGCAAGGAAATTAAAAATGTGTTTATTAATAAACGAATAACAATTTGAAAATAATGAATAGAAATCCATATGAAAAAATTCCATTTTATAGGTAAATTTAATTACATCTAATACTAACAATGCCCTCTTCCTCTTCAGAAAGATCTGTGGTTTGTAAAACGTTAGTTGGCTAATCTTGATATTGTCAGAACTGGTTAAACTATAAATTGAAACTCGATCATTTTCAGCAACAATTAAAAATGATTAACAGAAATTTATATGAAAAACTTCCACTTTATAGATAGATTGAACAAACTATATGTCGTTTGTAAAAAATTATTTAGCTAAATTTACTTGATATTGTCAGAGCTGGTTAAACTATGAATTCAATTTCGATCATTTTCAGCAGAGTTGATAGGTAATTATATTTCAAGTGTTCAATTTTCCGGAAAAATTAATGTTATCTCTCACCTTAGCAGTGTTGCTTTGGTCCCCGAAATAAATTTTATCCTTGGCTCCTTTCAGTTCCATGTCCAAGCGCTCTCTCTCTGCTTCCAGCTCTTTCAGTTTGCGCTGAGCTTCTGCAAAGGGACCCACCAATTCATCAGGTTACAGTAACAAGTAGAATATCTCAGGCCCGATTCTACCAAAATGAAAACTAGGGTTGAGCGACAGTTTGTTCTAAACCAACAAAAATAATATGGCAAAACCAATTTAAAATCATCTGACTAAATCCAACTGCCGCTCAACTCTAGTTTTCGTTTTTGGTGAATTCGGGCCTTGGACATTCTCAACCAGAGAACTCAATAAACACAAGATTTACTCTTTGACATAGGATTCAAGTATTATCAGCCTCTTTTTCTAGTTTGGATGGTTTCAAGTTTGCTTCGAATATGATCTGAGTTTGATCCTACTCCGCAGCTATCATAACAATACCATACACTTCCTGCTAAATATATTATAAGGTATGCAATTTATTAAGCCGTATCCACACTGAACAAATGTTCGACAGACATGTTTGTTGAGGAGCTCAGGGACAAACATTTAAAAAAGTTCGGACAATCATTGTTTGTCAAACAAAAATTATTGTTTTTCCAAACATTTTCAGTGTTTGCTGTATTCAAAAAATAAAAATTAAAAGCCTGTTTTCCCCACTTACAAATATTTTGTTTGGTGACGCGTCCACACTGGCCACGGGCAAACATTGTTTGTCAAACATAATACAACAAACATGTATGTCGAACACTTGTCTTTAAGTTTCATAGAAATAAACTTATTTTTCAATTGACTTCATGTGAACCAGAACAAGCTGGTAGACCTGAGCCACCTAACACCACCCTGTAATAATTGTACATGACTAAATGAATAAACACTACTTTTAATTATTACTGTACCTTGTAACTGCAGTTCTTTTTCGCGCTGTTTCTCCTCAAATTCCAGACGTAATCTCCTCTCCTCTTCCAGCATCAACCTCTGTTCCTCTTGTAACTGTTCCAGCTCTTCTCGTTTCTCCCATTCTTCTCTTAAAACTCTGAAAATTTGAAAAATGAGTTAAAATTAATTTTCTTCATTCATAACATAACTTACATGCTTTGTAGATTTCGAACGTGTTCCAATACATATTAAATGAAAAAGACTAAGAAATTGTCAAAAAACCACAGATTTGTTGATACTTAGAAAGACCGGTTTCGGTTATTACACCATTGTCAATCTTTGTTTATCAGCTGTATCTCTGTTTATCAGAGATTGACAATCTGTGGTTTTTTTATAATTTCTTAGTCTTTTTCATTTAATATGAATAATTATCACAATATCAACTTCTCAACTACACAAAAAAAAATGTTTCAATACACTGGGTACTACCTTGATACTTCGTAAGACGGGCCCATACTGATAAATGTTCGACAAACATGTTTGTTGAAACAGTTTGGGCAAATTTTATTATGTTTGACAAACAATGTTTGCCCGTGGCCAGTGTGGACGCGTCACCAAACAAAATATTTGTAAGTGAGGACAACAGGTTTTATGTTTTACAGCAAACACTGAAAATGTTTGAGAAAACAGTATCTTTTGTTTGACAAACAATGATTGTCCAAACTTTTTAAAAATGTTTGTCCCTGAGCCCCTCAACAAACATGTTCGCCGACACACGTATGTCGAACATTTGTACAGTGTGGACACGGCTGAAGTATTGTATACTTCCAGAGAAAATTTGAAAAAAGAGTTGAAATTAATTTTTTACATTTACAACAAAACTCACATTGATTTGTAGATTTCGAAATTTCGCGTTTTAGTACACTGGGGACAATCCCTGGAGTACCTTGTTACTTCCAAAAGATTCCTCATAAAAAGTAAGATATAAAAGTATTGATGTAGGCTAGCCCTACGTGGATTTATCATGTGAGCACGGTTGTCAAAATGACTGTTATATCAACGAACGTTTACAAGTAAATAACTAGTTGAAGTTGGAGTTTTATGAGATACGTTCAAAGATGATGTTTTATTCTATTTTTATCTTGTTTATGAATGTAAACTTTTAATGAATAAAGTGTCAATTACAAAAGCACATTTACAACAGTGTTTTATCCAATTATGATAAATTGGATCAACAACTACTCTACAATAACATTGAACGAACACGCTACAATCAAACTTATGAAAAAATTCGTCATCAAAGATGTTGGTTCGAAATAGAAATGATAATTACTAACCTAGCTTGTAGATTACGAACAATCTCTTCGTCTCTTTTAGCCTGCGTTTCTTCTTCTAAACGTGTTCCTAGCATTTCGATTTCTTTCTCTTTTACTTCTTTTATTTCTTGAGCTTGTAGTTCAGCTGCCACTCGAGCCTAGAAAAATAAAAATAAGATCAATAAAATTAAATAATTAATGAGCTACCGTGATCTGAACCCTGACTCAGAGCACAGCTTGCTTTGCTCTCAATAGCCGAAGACTTTTCTTCATCAAGCATTATGGTCAAATCAAATCAAATTTTTATTCTCACAATTTATAAATAATACAGTACAGTTACAGTACATTTATATATACCCTTACGTTATGAGAGACTCACATGTAGGCAAAAGCCTGTGTTTGTGAGGGCCTGGCGTAATTCGCTGAATTTAAAAAATTCAATTAGTGGTCCAATTAGTTATGTCAAAAAAAGCCTTAGATGGTACTACCAATTTCACATCTTCTTTATTTCGAGCGCAATTAATGAATTATCATCAGAATACAAATGAAACATACGCAACTAATTGTCAGTCATTAGTTTGTACTATAATAGAATTATAACATAGTAAAATAAATTTTCTATTCACGGAATGATCCATGGTCTAGTCTAGTGAATAGAGTGCTTGCATAGCAGCCTAGAGATCTCTGGTTCAAACCCGCTCATCGCCAAAAGTTTATGACCGCCGTGTTATCGGATGGGCACGTTAAACTAACGGTCCCTTCTGGAATATGATAGTAATAAGTCCCATTGACGGCTTCAATTATATATTTGAGCGAGGTGGGACCTTACCGCAATGGGCATTCACACCAACAAAAGCATTAAGAATGTACTTTTACTCTAGATTTTCTTTCTATGTTTTTGGGTATTAGCCTGTTCTAACATTTCAAAAGTTATAATTGTACAATAAGGAATAAGGTTAGGTTTTTGAATCTTCGATTTTCCAAGCTTATTTTTCTTCGTTGCTCTATTTGAGGTTGAATTATTTTTGTATCATTATAATTTGTAATTTATCAGTGGTTTAATTATTGTTAATGGTTATTTATTTTATGTTGGAAGCCTCTCGCTGATGACAAAACATACATGATGAACATGATTGTGAGTGTGAATGATAAACATGCATGTAGACGTTTCACCGTTATTAGCCAGTCTTATGTTATGAAGTTTTACAATAATTCCTATACTCTGATAAAAGTCTCTAGGAAGCTTTTAAAAGCAAAACAAGTGAGATAGTGCTGTGAGTGAGGTGGTGAATGAGTAAGTGAGTGAATGAGCGAGTGATTGAGTGAGAGAGTGAATAAGAGAATGGATGAATGAGTGACTGAATAAGAGAATGAATCAATAGCAAGTAACATTAGGGAAGAATTCAATAGACACAAGTTCAAGAAAAGTTTATCTTCCTGGTTAGTTGATATTGCAGTAGAAGATTGAGAAAATTTAGTTAGACTTTAAATATTGAAACTATTTAATCTTCATTCATTCCTTTACTAGTTTTTCGTTTTTTCAATTAACTTTCTAATTGTTATTCTCAATAGAACATTAATATTTATCTACTAATTTTATTTTTGTATGTGTTATAATTTTTTACTAATTTCAATATAAAAAACTTTAATCCTCTATCACTGAATGAAGTTTGAACTAAATAGTAATTAACACGCAACAAGCAACTAATAACTTACACCCCAACACATATAATTTATAGTGGGGTATATATTTATTCATTGAATTATCTATGCCTATTAAGAAATTATTCAATGCATAAAACTTAATTGTTTTAATTGTATTAAATGTTATAATATTCTAATTTGTATTGTAATTGTTTTTGATGAATAAACTTTAATTGATTTTTTATGAATGAGTGAGTGACTGAATAAGGAAATTAATGAATGAGTGAGTGACTGAATAAGGAAATGAATGAGTGAGTGAATAAGTGAGTGATACCATGGTTGATACACAGCGAGTGTATCGGTTCTGACGTGGATCAATTGCCACTTGTAACCTAACCTAACCTTAGAGGTTAACTTATATCGGTTCAAATAACATTTTGTACGTCATTTCAACATTTTAACATAATCTAAAATAACATTATATCAGTTCTTAGGACATTTCAATTGTTTTTTAGCAATAAACGAATTGATTCGATAATAATTTGAGTGTTGGACTGACCATTTTCTCAGCATGCAGTTTGGCGCCCATGTCGTGCATGAGGCTGGACCGACGCCTCCTCTCCTCCAGGTCGGCGTCGCGCTGCCTGCGCCTGCGCTGTGCTAACTGGCGTTGGTAGCCGATCGAGTCGGCCGACGAGTGGATGGCCAACTGCAGGGCCGACACCCATTGCAGCCGAGTCCTACAACATTCACATCACTTATTTACATTCACATAAGGATTAGGTGTACCAAGACAAGGAAGACTAACCACTATCACACATATCTGATACGTCTGTACAGTCGAGAACATGAATGTCAGTGAAGCTGTGGCTAAGACGTAGGTGTGCAGGCAAAAAACCGCTGTACAGGTGAACAGTGAAGATTGTTTGCTTGATAGTCGTATAGGACATGTGAAACGTTACGTTGGTGGCCAGACATTCAAGACTGTTTCCTAGTTTCACGTATTACATTCACATCAAGATTAATAGACGTTTCAAGACTATAATGAGATTCACGTTATAAAGTCAGCACCTGATCAACATTGTGGTTTTGTGATCAAAATTCAACAGATTTTTGTGCAAACTTGCCTCAGTATTGTAAATAGCATTTTTGATGAATGAATTTTGATTGACTGACTTGTGAACGTAGGCGTTGAACTCGAAACACCGCTCATTAGTGTGCAACATGAGACGTTAAAAAAGCGTCCTATCATTTTCATTGACTTTTTAACTCATTAACTCAAATCAATTTATTGCCATTCTTTTTTTACAAACAAGTGAAACAAAAACATTCTTATAATGTTATAACTAATTATAATCTTAACTAATTTAAAAACATATTCAACGAATGTTTTCTTTTATTTTAATATTGAAATAATGGGCTCTCCCAGAAAAGCTAATGCTTGAGCTCTGGAAGAGAGTTCAAAAATCTTAAAAGTAATTAGGATGGATGTCTAAGACAATTTAATTAGTACCAGAAGAAACAATATGCAATATAAACACTAGAATATAAATGTATGTACAATATAACAATGTAAGCACTAGAACAAAAAGTCAATTAATCTTCTGAAATCTCAAGTCCGAAGTAAACTTTCCTACATACCCACTCTCTTATTTCATAAATTAAACACTTAGTATTTCTATTTAGAATGAATTTTTCAGGTAGACAATTTATTATTCTATGGCAATAATAGATATATAATATATATAATTATAGACTTTATAACGTGAATCTCACTATATATACTACAATACCGTTGTATCATTCCACTGACTTGATTTCACTTTATAGACTCATTTTCATAATTATATTATACGCCTCACGAAAGGTGTAACCGCCGAAGACCATAGATTCTACATGAAATTTAAAACAAAAATGATCGAAGAAAAATCTATTTCTTATATTCACCATTGAATATAAGTTGAGGAGAATTGTTGATGAGGCTGTTGAGAGTTTCAATGAGATCCTACAGAAAAATTTGGAGCAGTTCACAACATCCGAAAGAGTGTGTGCTAAAACGAAAAAAATTAAACCATGGATAACCTCTGGCCTCCTGCAATCGATGCGTCGTCGTGACAAGTTGAGTAAAGAGGTCAGGAGAAATCCATACAATAATCAACTCAGACAAAAATTTATTCGATTCCGAAATACACTTAAAGCAGCTATTAAGCGTTCTAAATACAATTATTATAAGAATAAATTGAGTGAAGCTGGGGGAGATTCTAGGAAATTCTGGAATGTTATTAATGAGGTTTCTGGTCGATCCACGGGCAAGCCGAAATTTCCGCTGCAGGCGTACTGTGAGCGCGGCGGTGAGGCCTCTCCCGCTCAAATTAAACAAATAGGTAATGCCTTCAATGAATACTTTGCCTCGGTTGGCTCGCGGTTGGCCGGGGCACTGCAGCCGACTGGTCCACTCGAGGTGGACGACGCCGACCATGCGACGGACGCTGTCTTTGCTCTTTGTCCCGTCACCCACAACGAGCTTATCGCGGTAGTGGTCAGTATGAGAGGCGGCTCGGCTCCGGGATGGGATGGAATACCGACCAAGTTAATTAAAAACAGCATTAACACACTACAGTTACCTCTGCTACACATAATTAATCTTAGTTTTACAACAGGTAGATTTCCGAATGTTTTTAAAATTGCAAAAGTTGTTCCTATATTTAAGTCTGGACAAAAAAATGTTACCTCAAACTTCAGGCCAATTTCTATACTTTGCACGGTATCAAAAATAATTGAAAAATGCGTCAAAATACAACTCACAAATTACCTTGAGCGTGAGAAAATAATTTCCAATTCTCAATTTGGCTTCAGACAAGACAGGGGTACCTCCCACGCGCTTTTTGAATTAATAAGATACATAAGTGGAGAAATAGGCAACAAAAAACGGGTGATTGTCACATTCCTCGACCTGGCAAAAGCATTCGATTCTATTGATAGACATAAATTGATAGTGAAACTCCAGCACGCCGGCGTTGAATCCCTGGACTGGTTTATTAGTTACTTGGAAAACAGGTCTCAGTTTGTGTCCATCAACGGTACACAGAGTGACCCAAAAAGCATCGAGTATGGTGAGGTTCAGGGTAGTACCCTGGGCCCCCTACTATTCTCTATCTATATCAATAACATAACAAGAGTAAATATTGAAGGGAAACTATTGTTATTCGCCGATGACACTGTTTTAGTGTCGTCTGGAAGTTCTTGGGACGAAGTCTATGAACAGGCCTCCTCAGACCTACTAAAAGTTAAAAGGTGGTTTGACCAGAACACCCTATCATTGAATGTCGGAAAAACCAAGTCTCTGCCTATATACTTTAGACAGGATGGCGATCCTGGGCTGAGAAGGCTTGCAATACACTCCTGTGGTGATCTGCGGTCGGCCGCCTGCGGCTGTGACGAGGTTGAGCGTGTGGAGCAGTATTGCTACTTGGGAATAACAATTGATCACAAAATGAGTTGGTCCCCACACATTGTCAATGTTAAACGGAAATTGAGGAAATTATTGTATGCCTTCTCACAGCTGGCATGGTTGCTGGCTGCGGATCAGTGCAGGAGTGTGTATTTTGCGTATGTTCAGTCGCTGCTTCAATATGGTGTAGTGGCGTGGGGCGGTGCCTCGGCCGCTGTGCTTGAGCCTCTGGCTGTCACGCAAAGAGCGCTTATAAAAATTATTCTAAAGAAACCAGTCAGATACTCGTCAGACCAGCTCTTTTCCGATTTCCAGGTACTGGATATCCGCCAGCTTTACTTGAAATCCATCCTCACATTTATAAAAACAAATAAAACCAATATCTTTACAAACTTACAACATGATTATCAAACCAGACACCGAATAAATTACGGATATAACTTTCCCAGATCAACCTTAACGTCACTGAACAGTAATCCCTTTCTACTTGCCCATTTGATTTATCGAAACCTCCCACAAACAATTATAGATGCAGAAGAACTTGGTGCTGCCGCCTACAAAAAGAGAGTAGGTTTTTGGCTCCGCTCAATCGGCCGGGTGGCCGCCGCGGCGCTGCTGGAGTCGCCATATAGGTGACACGAAGCAGTTGGCACATGCTCAACCACAAACCTCACTAGTTTGTGATTTTGTATTCCAAGCCCTTCATGCCTCTCTTATTTATTTTAATTATTTATATTCTGCTTTTATATTGTACTTTCTATTTAAGGTTGTTAAATCGTCAGTTCAGATAGCTCACAAGAAGATGAAGTATTCTGAGTCGGGTACTTGTGCTGTGTGAATCATCATACATACAGTTTGTATTTTGTACATTACAGGATTTAACATTTTTTTTTTCTTATTTATAGGTTAAGCCAGAATCAATATAAATTATTGACTGTTTTTTTGCACTTGTATTGCCTGTATAGATTGTGTACTCTTTCCCCGCGCACGGATCAACAGTCCATGCGGGGAAATAATTATTCCATAATTATTATTCTGTTCTATATTGTACATTGTTTTTGTATTGGAATAAAGAATTGAATTGAATTGAATTGAATTGACCATAGTTTTCCAGATATATCGATTTTTCAATATATTTGAAAAACGTCAATAACTGAAAACGATCAGTCAAAATAAAAAAATCTGAGTATATTATTGGAAAGAGATAGAATTTTCATTAATACAACATATGTATAATTTGTTCCTTAGTTGACGTTTTTCAACTTTTTATGAGCACCAAAAATTAAACAAAGTACATTCGTCGAGTTAAAGTCAAATTTCAAACAGTTTGAACGCTCATAAAAAGTTTAAAAGCGTTAAAAAAAGGAAGAAATTAGATGAATCTTATTGGAAATGCCTTCCTCTTTCCAACCATATCTCCAGAATTTGACTAATAGTTGTTTAGTTATTGACGTTTTTCAAATATATCAAAAAATAAAAACTTTTAGTATCCTTTTATTAGAACCTTTAAAATATTTTAGTTTCGATAGACTAGTTTCGACCATAGGTCATTTTCAAGTTAAAATTTCACTAAAAGTTTTTATATTGTTTTTATTTGAATCAAGTAGCCCATTTAAGCAGAGTGATTTTACGAAAAATCTATATATCTTGTAAACCAGAGTTAAAACTGAAGCCCCGCGCGCACACACACATCGAATTTTGTTCATACGATATTTTGCCGTCCTTATAACAGATTAAACAGATGATTTCAAACAGATGATGTTAGTCAAGTTCCGTTTAATCTGATAGAATTCATAAGGACGGCAAAATATAGTACGAACAAAAATCGATGTGTGTGTGCGCGGGGCTTAGTGGTCGACATAATGGGTCATATGAATAAAGTTGAGCATTTGCTTATACTTCTAAAATATGGAGCATTTGCTTCATTTTCTATGATTAAACGTGAGCAAAACCTTTTGCTCATGCTCATCAAAAAAATAGTTTGAGCATTTGCTCAAAAGTAAAAGCTTATACTCAAAATTGTATGAATAAACTAGAGCATTTACTCATCTTTTGAAGCAAATGCTTCAAAAAAAGTGAGTCTAGTCTAGAGTAGCTTATCACCTTTTGCTCATAGTAAAAGGGCTCAACTAATTCGTATGAGGAAGATGAAACTATACCAGATACGATCACAAACAATAGTTGAGAACTATAGAACTCTTTTTAGATTCAACCATGATATATATCACCATTATTCCTACAAAAGAATAAATACAAAAGATAGCTATCTGATATAAAGATAGCCATCACAAAATAGGAAATGGACATTTAAGAAGATGAGAGTGTAGACGATTATAAGAAGGCTATTGATATTATAAGATTATGCTGAAGATTGTTATAGAGATGACATTTTTCATGCTATTATTTCAAAATTCTAATCTCAACAAACCTAAAACTAAATTCATAAATAGATAAATTCTGGTGTGGCGCACTCACACAACTTTCCTTGCCGTTATGAAAATTGATCAACTGACGCTAGTGTTCCAGCGCATCTAAATTAGTCTACTATTCGAAGATCTAGCCAGCTGATGACAGGACAATAACGCTGCAGACACACAAAGTCTGCTATCTGTTCATAGTGAATGATTTAATAGAATCAACACTTGCCAACAGTTTGCAAATTGAATAATCTTATTTTCTCGAACTTCGAGCTTATTTCCAATTTTAGGTGAAAATGTTACTGGACATTAATAGTAGAGATTTTCATGCCCAATCTTTCCCACTTGGAATTTTTGTTTAAATCGTATCTGAAGCCTGATAATTGGGAATCTGAAATCAAACTTTGCATAGATGGGGCGGAGCTCCTGAAATTTCTACAGATATGGGACTAGTGGCAGTTGATAGAACTTATCAATGACTTTTTTAGGTATAAATTTGATCAAAATCGTTGGAGCCGTTTTCGAGAAAATCGCGAAAATCCTGCTTTTGACAACATTTTCGCTATTTTAGCCGCCATCTTGAATTGCATTTGATGGAATTGTTCGTGTCGGATCCTTATAGCACACCCCACACACACACACACACACACACACCACACACACACACACCACACACACACACACCACACACACACACACACACACACACAACACACACACACACACCACACACACACACACACACACACACACACACACACACCCACACACACACACACACACACCACACACACACACACAACACACACACACACACACACCACACACACACACACACACACACACCACACACACACACAACACACACACACACACACACCACACACACACACACCACACACACACCACACACACACCACACACACACACACACACACACACCACACACACACACCACACACACACACACCACACACACACACACACACACATACTGGAACAAGGTAATAAACGGGGAGGTGAGAAATGAACATACATTGCGGGGAGGCTGATTTACACACATTTACACACATGTTGGAGATTTAATTTTTGTTTTAGAAAGTATATTAATATGTGTTCAATACAGTTGTAACTTTTTTTTTCTGTTAACTTGAAAAAAAAATTACGCATTAAACCTACAAAAAGGGGAGAAATGTGTGTACACTTTCACTGAACAAACCGAGGAGAAATGTGTGTACACTTCCACTGCACAAAGCGGGGAGAAATGGTGTGTACACTTCAAACCCACATTCCGGGGAGGAATTGTGTGTTTAGTTTAACTTACAAAGCGGGGACAAAACCGGTTCTTAACACAAGTTCTGGCTGCAACACTTATTTCGATATTTACTATTCTATTTGATCATAGAATACAATATCGTATGGGTCTTCGAAAGCCAGTTACATGCACGTTGATTTTTGTACGATTGTTTTTTGCCATCCTTATGAATTCGAATAAGTGCAACTTGTCAAACATCATCTGTTTGATCTAATAGAATTTTATAAGGACGGTAAAAAATCGATGTGTATGTAACTGGCTTTTACTAAACAGGCTTCACGAATTACAATACGATAATAGGATAGTTGATACAATACATGGTTTTAATTCAGATTCATTCATTGATAGAAATAAAAGGAGATTCCGGTGTCGATAGCATCGAAGTCGCCAGGCTGGTCTGGATCATTTATGAATTTCTCAGTATGCAGTATCCACTCAG
Source organism: Nilaparvata lugens (assembly GCF_014356525.2). NCBI lineage: Eukaryota > Metazoa > Arthropoda > Insecta > Hemiptera > Delphacidae > Nilaparvata > Nilaparvata lugens. The sequence continues at coordinate 33,663,158 of NC_052513.1, read as the reverse complement.
CAGCTCTAATACAAACACAAACATTAGTTTCGTTTTACTTGGAATAGTAAGACATTATTTCATTATGTCCATTATTACAATAGATCAATTCAGATCCAGTTAGCTGTTAGAGTAATATAATGTAATTACATTCTATACTCACTGTTCAGATCAGCACAATGTTTATAGCCTACTGTAAGCAGTGAGTATAGAATGTTACATTCTATACTCACTGACTGCATATTTATACTGTGTAATAGATTTTATTGATTGTTGCAAAGATTTTAAGTCAATGATTCAACAGGAAATCCATGGTAATATTCAACGATTTCAACCTAATGAATTAGATTGTTGTATGACAAAATTGAAATCCCGACAACGTAAATAATTCAGTGATGTTAACTGTACAAGGTTACTTTTTCTCGTATTTTATTGAGTGATAATGGGAGATGATTTCTGATTCCATATTTGGATTCAACCTTTTGAAGTTTGAAACTTTCAAAGCTGGAATTTTTTTGTCTTTTTCTAAAAAGACTTTTCCACTTCAACATTAAAATGTACATTTCACAATATGCATAACAAGATATCAATAACAATAAAGAGGAAATGACTCTTATCGATTATAAACTCCTAAAAATTGAATTCCTTTATCAATTCTCGCCTGTATTCCACTGCCTCCCTCAATATCCTACTAGACTCGTCCAAAATTTTCCATTCAGATACTCAATTACTGTCTCTCTCTCTAGCATCGCCCCTCTCAGATATTTCTTTCTTATTTCACCCAAAATTGAACATTTACCGATGAAATGATAAGCATCTTCCGTTTCTCGGCTATTGCACATAGAACAGATACCTATCCCCTCCTCTCTTTGCGGTGCGTGATTGAGCGATAATAGCCCAGAGGAGGCCCTTGAAAATCATCGAGGTAACATTCCGTTTGGACTCATCATTCATGTAATTTCTCGTTCCATCGTCAATTTTTACATCTGCGTAGATTCTGTGAAACTGTGACCGCTCTCTTCTCTCTAGCCACTTACTTTTAACTTTAGCTTTTATCTTCTCCATTACCCTCTCCCACGTTGCTTCCCACCCCCTCCTGAAATTTGCTGCTTGCCAGTTGTCCGCTGTTATCGGCAATTCAATATCAAACTCACTTAATATCCGTCTCCATTCAGAATACCAACCACACTTTTATCTTAAACAATGCCTTGCGATCAATGTTCGATATCGGTCGCCAGGTATCTCAAAAGAATTCAATACATATTTTATATGAACGCTCAAAGTATACAACCACAAAATTTCCTTTCCTGTCACTAAGTATACTATATAATTTGGCGTATTACACGGTAGTCCAAATATTTTCTTGACAAACAACCTCAGAAATTTTTCTAGTTCTTCTCTCTCCGCATATCCCAATACCTGTGCTGCATATGTTACAACTGCTTTACTTATCGAATCAAAAATTCCTCATTTCATTGACAGAGGTGCTTCATCATTCAAAATGAGTCTTCGCCATACACTATTAATCCCAAATCTGGCAGCTGTTATCTTACATTTAAAATGTGCGGTTAGGGCAAGTCTTGATGAAAAAACAACTCGCAGGTATCTGTACTCATTCACTGTTTCAATAACTTCATTTCCATAGTACCACTTCTCTCTTTCTCCCAATCGTCCTCCTCTTCTGAAAACTACAATCTTGGATTTAGCCATGTTCACTGTGAGATTCCACCTTATGCAATATCCCTTTAACTTATTTATCATTGACTGCAGATGTCGAGGATTCTCAGACAACAATACCACGTCATCAGAATATAACAGCGAATTTATCAGCCTCTGCCCAACATAATATACCTCCACCAATAACATCACTCAAATCATTCAAAAATAGTGTGAATAGCAACGGGGAGAATACGCATCCCTGTTTTAATCCATTTCTGGTTTCAAAGTATTCTGTTAAGTTACCCTCCACGCCATGCCATACAGGAGACTTCGTATTTCTATATAGACTCCTCAACATCGCAATAAATTTAGTCGACACTCCCAATTCACTCAGTTTAAAAAATAAAGCCTCTCTGTCCACACTATCGTAGCCCAAAAAGAAACAGTACAACTTCTTTGTAGGTCTATTCAACGTTTTCATTACTATATTGAATAGAACAAAAATATTATCAGTAGCCGAATAACCTCTCCGAAAGCCACACTGATTCTCTTTAATAATCTTTTCTCTTTCCTCCCACAACTGCAACCTTCTCAGTAAAATAAATGAAAATACTTTAGCGACAGCATTTATAAAAGATATGGCTCTATAATTATTCACTTCATTAGTATCACCTTTTTTATGCAATGGAAATATAATTGAACGTGGAAACCCTGTTGGTATCTGTCCACCTCTGACGATGGCATTGGAAAAAGTCAAAATAATCTCTTTGTAATTTTTTGACGCATTCTTGTAAAACTCAGCAGGAACTCTGTTATCACCTGGAGCCTTATTGTTGCGCATTGTCTTGAAGGCACTTTCCAATTCATTCATATCTATGTCTTTGTCAAGAGTTTGATCTTCAACATTCCTCGCCGCATAATATGTGACTACCCCGCAAACTGATCCAAACACTCGTCTGAAGTGTTCAACCCAATCCTCAGCACTCACAGTTCCCGAAATCTTGAACTCTCTACACTTGAATTTCTTTATCAGAGCCCACAAATCACTGGAATCCTTGACTCTTCTGAATTGTTCTTTTATATCGCTGTAATACGCTTGCCTTTTACTCTTACATAGCAGTTTGTATTCCTTTACTACCTTCATATAATTTTCTCTCACCTGCTCCGAATTTGATTTTCTAAACACATTCAATAGGCTGAACACTCGCTTTCTCATAACCGCACACTCTTTGTCGAACCACTTTTCTCTCCATCCTTCTCTCTTTCTATCAGGTTGGGGCACATAATTTGCAGCTCTATATACAAGATTATTTAATACTTTATAAGTCTCCTCACTACTCTCGGGAAGACCATTTATTTCTCTACAAGCATTGGTGAGTTTAGATATATATTCATTCTTCCTCGCTTCCTTCCATTTCAACTTCGGTAAGAGTGGTAAAATTGTGCTCTCTCTTTCTAGAGTATCAACCGTGATTAGCGTAGCTTCAATTGGGAAATGATCAGATAAAAATTCTGGCACAATAGAAAATTTTCCAACTATTTGCGCTAATTCGACAGCCATGCAACATAGATCTATTACGGAAGCCCCTCTGCCTATAAAAGTAAAGTCTCCCCACCTATCTCCACTTATCCTTCTATTCATAATGATGAAATTAAAAACCTCACAGAACTCCAATATTTTCTTACCTTTCATATTAATCACCTCATCCTTTGACTCTTGCTTATTACTCAGTGCATTTCCCAATTCTATTACATCTGTTAATTCCGACATGTCCTGTCCATTTCCTATTCTACCGTTAAAATCTCCAATTAAAATCATATTATTTCTATTATGCTCTTGCACTATCATAAACTCCCATAATGTATTGAATTCTCTCTCCCATTCCATGTCTCCTCCACCACTCAGGTAAATTGGAACTATATAATATTCATCCCGTTGTCCTGCATTCATGTGAATAACTTTCCTCTCAAGCGCATCGATTACCTTACAAAAACTCTCTATTCTTTTACTAATTTCTATTAACTTTCCTCCCTTTGCTCTACCTCAGTTTGATTCTCCAACTGCGAATTCCCAGTATAAATTGTAATCTGGAAAACAGTTTTCAAAATACAATTGCTTTCCTCTTTCAACAAACGTCTCCAATAGTACAAAAACATCATAATTACAAATAAAATTATATACTTGAACAATCTTACCACTTAATCCAGCCACATTGTACGCTACTATACTCAACTGTCCCTTCTCACACGGACTGACGGCGTTATCTCAGCGGTTGCGGTCTTCGTCCTCGCCGCCTCGCTCCTCCTCATCACACATGCTCCCGCTCACGGCCCGCATCACACTCTCATCGAACATGCTCCCGATCTTCTGCAGCCCATCCTCTCCCTCCGAGACCAGTCCATTCTCCTCATCCAGCGTGAAAACCCGACTATTCACGATTAAACGATCCACTTCAACCGATACTCTCCTCTCACTCCCGGAACTTGTTTCTTCAACTCGCCAAGCACCCGGAAAAGCTTTGATCGTCGTTTTCTTGTGTCGAAAGCAAAGTCTTTATGAATCACAAACTGTGTACCCTTCAGCTTCCTACTGTTTCTCGTGATGAAATGGATGTCCTGATCGTCCGGAAAATGCGCAATGATTGGCCCGTTATCTATTTTCTTGCCCAATGCATGTGCTCGATTAACCCAGGTACCTGCTCGTGCCCCCAAATGACTCACACAAAAGTCTTTGACAGTTCTCACGTAATCCACTGTTGCACATTCATATTTCAGCCCGCGAAAAATTATATTGTTCCTTCTCGATCTATTTTCAAAATTTTCCATCTTCCTGATTATGAGATTATTCTGAATTTTTTGAGCAACAATTTGATTTCTTAACTGTTAATTCTCGACAGAGAGTTTATTCACTTTTTCAATTAGACCATTTATTTCTCTACAAGCATTGGTGAGTTTAGATATATATTCATTCTTCCTCGCTTCCTTCCATTTCAACTTCGGTAAGAGTGGTAAAATTGTGCTCTCTCTTTCTAGAGTATCAACCGTGATTAGCGTAGCTTCAATTGGGAAATGATCAGATAAAAATTCTGGCACAATAGAAAATTTTCCAACTATTTGCGCTAATTCGACAGCCATGCAACATAGATCTATTACGGAAGCCCCTCTGCCTATAAAAGTAAAGTCTCCCCACCTATCTCCACTTATCCTTCTATTCATAATGATGAAATTAAAAACCTCACAGAACTCCAATATTTTCTTACCTTTCATATTAATCACCTCATCCTTTGACTCTTGCTTATTACTCAGTGCATTTCCCAATTCTATTACATCTGTTAATTCCGACATGTCCTGTCCATTTCCTATTCTACCGTTAAAATCTCCAATTAAAATCATATTATTTCTATTATGCTCTTGCACTATCATAAACTCCCATAATGTATTGAATTCTCTCTCCCATTCCATGTCTCCTCCACCACTCAGGTAAATTGGAACTATATAATATTCATCCCGTTGTCCTGCATTCATGTGAATAACTTTCCTCTCAAGCGCATCGATTACCTTACAAAAACTCTCTATTCTTTTACTAATTTCTATTAACTTTCCTCCCTTTGCTCTACCTCAGTTTGATTCTCCAACTGCGAATTCCCAGTATAAATTGTAATCTGGAAAACAGTTTTCAAAATACAATTGCTTTCCTCTTTCAACAAACGTCTCCAATAGTACAAAAACATCATAATTACAAATAAAATTATATACTTGAACAATCTTACCACTTAATCCAGCCACATTGTACGCTACTATACTCAACTGTCCCTTCTCACACGGACTGACGGCGTTATCTCAGCGGTTGCGGTCTTCGTCCTCGCCGCCTCGCTCCTCCTCATCACACATGCTCCCGCTCACGGCCCGCATCACACTCTCATCGAACATGCTCCCGATCTTCTGCAGCCCATCCTCTCCCTCCGAGACCAGTCCATTCTCCTCATCCAGCGTGAAAACCCGACTATTCACGATTAAACGATCCACTTCAACCGATACTCTCCTCTCACTCCCGGAACTTGTTTCTTCAACTCGCCAAGCACCCGGAAAAGCTTTGATCGTCGTTTTCTTGTGTCGAAAGCAAAGTCTTTATGAATCACAAACTGTGTACCCTTCAGCTTCCTACTGTTTCTCGTGATGAAATGGATGTCCTGATCGTCCGGAAAATGCGCAATGATTGGCCCGTTATCTATTTTCTTGCCCAATGCATGTGCTCGATTAACCCAGGTACCTGCTCGTGCCCCCAAATGACTCACACAAAAGTCTTTGACAGTTCTCACGTAATCCACTGTTGCACATTCATATTTCAGCCCGCGAAAAATTATATTGTTCCTTCTCGATCTATTTTCAAAATTTTCCATCTTCCTGATTATGAGATTATTCTGAATTTTTTGAGCAACAATTTGATTTCTTAACTGTTAATTCTCGACAGAGAGTTTATTCACTTTTTCAATTAGACCATTTAAATCCACCTTTGTAGCTAGCAGCGCGAGTTTTTCATCCATAGCCTTACTAAACCGCTTTTCAAAACGGTCAAATAGTGATTCAATAAAGTCTGAGTTCACATTACCGGAAGCTTTAACACTTGGGTCTGGAGCACGCTTTTTCTGTTCCATCTCTTCGAGCTCAGGCGAACTTTTAGCACGAGGACTCTTCTTAGCACTATCGTCCGGTGAAAAGTATTGTTAGATACTGTTTTTATTAATTTAAACTTTGAATATTTCGATTCACTTGAAAACAATTTCACAAATAAATAACAAATTGATAATTCAATTTATTACGAAAGAACGTTTTAGGTTAAACATGCACTAAATGAACCGATTAAGCACGACCCGTCCGGAAACTTGAGATAAGAGAGCAAAACAATTCTGCGACCGCTCCGTTCAACAGCTCACTATCAACTCCTAATTTGAGAACATACGATTTGAAATCGAAAAGTTGTCAGTTGTAATTGGGGAATGATTTTAAAAAACCAATACTTTTATTTTCCATAACTGTACTCATAAAAAATAATATGATAATATATTTTATATTCAAATGAAACGTTTAGTTTTTAAATAAAAAAATATTTTTGAGCCCCAAAATCCATTGGAGAGTTACCGAATTGCTTGATCAAGAGATTCAATTGATTGATGATAAAGTTCAATTGCGCCGTGAACATAGAGAATTTGATCTTCATCAAGTTCAAATGTTTGGAGACAAAAGTCGTGTTGCCAATACATACATAGAAATGATTCTCATTAATCATTCGTGAACAGTACAGGGGAAATAATTGAGGAGTTGGGTGGAAAAACGACCTGAGTCAAAAAATCAAGTTTTGTGTAAATTGAGTTTGAAATATTTAGTACACATCTTCATTATTTCATCAGAATGCAATATTCTTGCAAGTATTTGAACTTTATTGATCTTTTTATACTATTTTCAATGCTATTATTCATAATTAGCCAGTAATCCAAGGCTAACTGATATTAATTGATATAAGGTGTGTTGTCTCAGGTCGTTTTTCCATAACCCTGGTTGTTACATGTTCAGAGGTTCAATAAAATGATGAAAAACCCGTATCAAGAGTAGTGATAATGATAATATATTGCTCATGATATTGGATAATTAATAAGTAGGTAATAAAGATCTAAAAAATGTCATTTAGAAGTGAACAATTGAAGATGATATTTTCTTCTTGAACACGTTTCTTCCCATGATCAAGACTCTGGAATGTTACATGGTACTGTTCTGATTTTCGGGAAATTCATACACCCAATGCTTTCAGCATCGGATTCTTCTTCAGGAGCGTCTTCTTCATTATTTCATCATCTAGAGGATAATTGGTTCCCTTGGATGTATTAATGATCTTCTTATACCATTCATTTGGTAGAGAGTTAGTTGGGAGGATATTTTTAATATTCTTTCCGAAGAATGGACATTGATATGTCCAAAGCTCCGCCAATTTATGTAGATGCATTACAATATAATCTTGTATAGTTATTCCAAATTGCTTTTTCCATATCATATACAGTTCAATAATTATTTTCTTAGTCTATATTATGTAAATTCATCTATAATTTTGCTGTATTGTAAGCTATTGTATATGAGTGTATAAGCCAGTATATACTGTAATCTACATAAGTACAAGTAATCTACAAAGTACTCAATCAATCAATCAATCAATCAGCTTCTTCTTTTGTAAGAAAACAAAATAAGGATTTCACTGGCTGCTGGCTCACAGCTTGTCAGCTGAATAATTTCAGGTTTGCCACATAAACAAAAAATTTTCACAACTCAATCATTTTTCAAGATACAACAACATTTTATGTACCAATCTGTTCAGAATTTAATGGCGGATAGAATGAAGCGTGTTGCGGAAAAACGACACGAGTGGCCTCGGGTCGTTTTTCTACCCAGCTCCTCAATTTCACAATTGAAAATAATAATTTCACACATACAAAGCCTATGGAATACTGTGTACGTAGTACAGTATCCTTTCCTGCTCAAATCAAACCTGTACTGTAGGCTACAGAAGAGTCACGACATGTCAATTGGAAAATTTTCTCATTTTCAAATGTCTGCTCATGATATGATATCTTCTCATTTACATTTGACGATTTCTCAAATACAATTCACTACTCTCAATTACATGTGTGATGACTTCCTAAATACAATTGACTATTCTCATTTAGGCTACATCTGACATTCTCTCAATTACAAGTGACTATTCTCAAATACAATTGATACTTTCTCAAATTAACTTTTTACTTTCTCAAATAAAATTGGAAAAGGTGTTGTGACTACTATTTTTTTTTTTTTTGAGCAGGGTATGATTACTAAATCTTTTCTCCGGAACAACGTCTTTTCACAAAAAGTGAGCATGCCGTACACAAGTAAAATATTCAATCCAAGGTTTACAAGAGAGTTTTTGCAAGGATTGACAGACACAGAAGAAAATGTCAATATGGAGAGAAACTAAGAGACAAATTTCATTTTATCATAGGCTATCCTGATCTTGAGATACAATGTTAGGTTAGCAAAGTTTGAGGCATCCGCTTCTCTAAAACAGTAAGTGAATTCTCAGTGAAGCCTGTTCAAGAATATAAACTTACTGACGTGCTATTCTTGAATCTTAACAAGCCTCCCATTCGCATCATTCTAGCAATAACCCAAATTCAATGCGGAAAATTCTCGGGAAATTGTGTTACCAAGTCACCATTGATTGTGATGAACCTAATTTGGCGTTGAATTGTAGAGGATTTTATTCTCTTGGAAACAGTTCTGGATTTTTTCACTATGAAAGGTTTTTGAGTTATATGGAGAAAAAAACAGGTATTTTTAACACTGTAAGGTTAGCAGAGGGTATTTTTTTGTGAAGAATCATTTTCAGACTATTTGTACCAAATAACTAAAAAATCAGTACCACAATACATTCTGGCAGCATGTTTCCTCGCTCCCTTCTCATGTCTCAAGTGGATGAACAGAAAAATAAACTATGAATTCGCTAAGCTGTGACTCAATGAGTCTGAACGAAAAAGGAGATAAGTTGCTGATTCATAAATTCACGGCAAGCCCCATAGCAAACCAGTTACTTCGAACAGTGAAGGAGACAATGGAGATATGCAGGGATATGCAAGTACCCCGCATTGTATGCTCAATCCGTAAATGAGTTTTGTGTAAGTGTGTATTAGCGATCGTAGCACAACGTGGTGGCAATTTTGGAAACTGGAGTGTATCCCAATTAGGTGGAGTACTAACAAAATGGGGAGATTTTTTTTTATTACGTTTTTACATGGTTTTAAGCATGTAGAAGTGATTTTTACTAAAATTGAGCAGTGACACTACGGGGTCTCCCCTTAGTGTACACACCTCCCCTTAATGTGCTGTGTATACTTGATTGTCTCCCCGTATTATACCTTGTTCCAACACACACACACACACACACACACACACACACACACACACAACACACACACACACACACACAACACACACACACACACACACACACAACACACACACACACACACACACACACACACCACACACACACACACCACACACACACACACACCACCACACACACACACACACACACACACACACACAACACACACACACACCAAACACATCGATTACACTGTACACATTTAAACCTTTTAAACATTCAAACATTGAAACAATTTAAACATTTAAACATTTAAACATTTAAACATTTAAACATTTAAACATTTAAACATTTAAACATTTAAACATTTAAACATTTAAACATTTAAACATTTAAACATTTAAACATTTAAACATTTAAACATTTAAACATTTAAACATTTAAACATTTAAACATTTAAACATTTAAACATTTAAACATTTAAACATTTGAAGATTGTTATAGAGATGACATTTTTCACGCTATTATTTCAAAATTCTAATCTCAACAAACCTAAAACTAAATTCATAAATAGAAAACAGAGCAGACGACGCAAACACAAGCGGTGTCTCCTACTTGCATATTTAGCGCTTACGTGAGCTATAAAAACAAAGTAAGGCCACAAAGGCGAATCAGCTGATGAAAAATCTTTAAAATACGTGAGCATAAGGTAAGAGTATAAGGTGAAGCTTATTCATATAAAAATGAGCAATTCTTATGTTTATACCTAATGCTCAAGAGCAAAACCTTATGCTCCATGCTCATGCTCATGAGCATATGCTTTGGTTTTATTCATATGACCCATTATAATGTTATCGAACATTTTTTGTTGCAAATTTCAAGTGGAATGTATGGTGTTCGGCTGTTATACTTTTCCTGGAACACTCCTTATGTATACAACTGTGTATTTCACCACTATTTTCATTATAATATTGTTAATTTAATTTTTGATGAATGAGCTTTGATTGACTGACTTGTGATCGTAGGCGCTGAATTCGAAACAGCGTTCGTTGGTGTGCAGCATGAGTCGATTGGCGTGTGTGGTGGAGTCGACCCAGCAGTGTGCGTCCAATTGGATGCAGCCGGCAGCCAGCTGCTCTGATTGGCTGCTCTTGTAGTAGGTCAGCTGCGTCGGCTGCAGCACGCACCAGTACTCGCGCATTGTCGGCAGCAGGTAGCCCCGTTTCAACAGCACACCCTGTACACAACGTTAAGATATACACTTCTCGTCAATATCCCTGTACAACAGATCACACGAGATAGACCACCCTGTACAACAAGTAACACATTATCATGAACTCGAAACAAGATTATCATGAGCAACTGGATGCAGCCGGCAAAGCACATAGACAGATAGACAGTGGCGGCTAAAAACTAGGAACACTACCTACTCATTTCTACTACTCTACCTTTAATAACTAACCTTTATAACAAAAATTACTAAACAAAATTTGTATACATGTTTCAGAAAAGAATATTATGATAATCCCGACACATATTATTATAGTGGGTATCATAATTAGAACTAAGTTTATTATTGGCATCTTTTGTATGTATTTTATAATAATTATGTATATGTTTTGTAAATAAACTCCTCTGGTTGCAATTCATTGGCAATCAGAGAAATTATTATTATTTTCAATTGGATTGAAATAGTGACCACAGAAGCGTCACATAAGTTTACACACTTTATGGTGGTCACTAAAAAGTCTATCTATCAGTTACTCACTCATGATTATTCTTCAACCTTCATTGCCGTGAAGGTTGAAGCAGTTTTTATTGTTATTAAACAAAAATCCCAATTAAATGCTGTAAATCACCCTGAAGACATTCTGCTATTGCAAATATTGACAACAGGGTTAACAGCTAGATGGAAATTCGATGAGAGCTATTACCCAGAAACTATTTGCCAGCCTGGGAATCGAACACGGTACCTCCTAATTGCCAGTCAAGTATTCTTGCCCTTACTTACACCAAACTGAAAATCACTCTCTGGATAGCAGTGCTCTACAGATGAAAATTTATAAGAAATTACAATTTATTCAAATGCTAGTTAATGAATAAAGTGAGTGTTCTATTGCAAGAAGCACCTCAAATCACTCCATCAAATGCATCTGTGCGTGAACTTGGCAATTGCACTTATTTCTATGACTACGTCACTCTATTCACGTTCTGATTGGCTCAACTGTTCGTCCCTCCAGTACAATTTAAAAGTAAATTAAACTCTAATATAGTTACGGATTATTGAGAATGGGTTTGGGTTAAGTTAGATAAGTTTAGGTTAGGGAAAGGGTTGGGGTTAGGTTTTGCTCTTAAATTTCAATATGCTGGTACCATTCAGAATGTTCTGATAATTTTAGAATTAAATATATAATATTGCATCCACTGGACTTTCTAAAAGCAACAGAAACTTGACGAATTCAAAACTTGAGATACTTATAAGCTCCCTACATGGACTGTTTCTTGATCAACTGAGATCTTGATGAAGTGAATGTCACCCGGATAATACACGGTTGGGCAGTTGAGTATTCATCATTTTAAATAACTGTCACGGGCATAATTTAAACTCGAATTTTATCTTAACAATGTGTCGCTTAAATGTTGCCATTTTAGGTACACCAACAAGTAAAAGCAAAAGAAAATTTTGAAACAGAGGTCTGTGAATGGAAAATTTTAAAAAGATTGAGAGATTAAAAAAAGTAAAAAGCAATTGCCCTGAGGAATTTAATAATCATATAATTTCAATGACTTAGTGATATAGAACGTGAATTTCTTGTTCCAAACAGTAAAATACAACTCTACCCACTTTAAAATATCACTAAATTGGGGTTAAAATTTGATTCAAAGTGAAGCAACATGAATATTGAATATTTATATTTTATAAATACAAGATACATGAGACAAATAACCATGAAACATAACCTACGTTTTGGAGATAGACTACTACTTTCAAAATACGGAAAGGGATTATTTTGGGCTAGGCCGGTTGATCCTAAGATATATTTGATTTGTGTATATGAAATGTGAAAATGAAATGAAAAAATTCTTTATTAGGCGGAGCTAGGACTTTTAAGTCCTCTCTACCACTCAACCTCAATAATATTGAATGTGTATAAATAAATAAACAAACAATAGACGGTGGACGGTAGAGTGTCCACTTTACCAACCTTTTTGATGACGTCATCGACGAACGTGTGACACAGGTCTGTGACAACCTCGATCAACACATCCTGTTCGACGCCGGTGAAGTACTTAGTCTCCAGAATGGTCAGCATGGTCGAGAACCGGAAGCCCACCGTGTTATTGCTGAGCTCAGCAAAACTGTTCTCGTTCCACTCTAACCCGAGAGAGGTCACTAGTTGCGAGGCGACCAGCGCTACCTCCGACGAGTGTAGGACAACCTGCAAAATCGAAAAAATACTGCAATTTTAAAGAAAAACAACGAAGGAATACTATCATTTTTGTGGAAATTGTGGTTTTTGATAAACCAAAATCTTAACCTTAAACCACAATAAACCTTAGTTTGTTGTTAAAAGTTATCATGTCATTCTATTTATTGTATTTTATTATTTACAGGCACCTGCTATGAAATCTATTAATTTCGGTTTAGCGGGGCCAATTTTCTAAAGTACTTTATTGAATAAAATGATTGATTGAGTTGTTCAAATTATACAATGACTTGTTCAATCCCACAAGTCTGGGTGAAGGATGAAGCAGAAGGTATTGAGGTATTAATGTTAATCCATATGAAAATGTAAGACAACCTGAAACAATTCAAATTCAAATGCATTCATTGTATGAAATAAATACACAATTGCATATACTTCACAGTTAGTACAATTTCAAATGGATCAACATGTACACTTGTAGGTTGTAATCTATCGCACATAATCAGAATAAGTATTGTAGAATAAAGACATAATCCTTATGATACTAAACTGAAAAGAAAAGAAAAATTAACATGCATCTCGTCCACGAAGGCTTAAGCCTGTGTGTGGAGAGGAGTCTGTTCTTTATTTAGAATAAACATTTTTGTGGTTTGAGAAGGATAAAGTAATTCTTGAATACTGAATCCTTCCTTGAATAGTTAATTATTGAATGATAATGAGTTTGATCATTATAGAAAAACTACTGAGAGGATGATACACCTCGAGAGCATTGATGCAACCCAATGAAGAACCTGTCACTGGAAAAGTATAAGTTATAAACAATTAAAACTATAGTGAGGTCCACGTTATAATGGCAGTGTTTGATTAGCAATTGTATAGCTATCCTTGTCTATCATTCAACAAAGCGATTGCCAAATCGATTTTTAGCAATGTAGAAATATAACTAATTAACAAAATATTTAATTTTGATTATGAAATTCCATTATGAAATCATTGAAAAATATAATTTTTTGCTTGATAAAATGTAATTGATTATTTTAAACAAGAATGAAGAGTTAATAATATTACATCAATAAACCGGTATCAGTTGCCCTCCATAGAAGGCATTGACAAGACAGAGGCAGCAACGTTCTTCTCTCTTCTTCTCCTATCTTTCTCCACTGCCATTGTAACGTGAACCTCACTACAGTTATTAAATTTTCGAGAAAGCAATTCAGAAATACCATAATTAAAATCATTTGAAAATTACATTAATAGTTGAAACACGTTGTGAGAAACAAAATAAAATTGAAAACATGGTACTTTCATTTTTTATGTAGATAAAAATAGCCCTTACCAAAAAAGTGGATACGATAATTGAATGTGACATACAGTTGCAATTTCATTCCAATGACTAGTAGGTAACCCGTGCTCCGCAAGGCTCGGTGAGCTTAAATGAAAAACTAGACAAACCGAAAACCTAATCCACTTAGATCTAGAAGAATCCCAAACAGGCCCATAAACCACCCCCGACGAACTAAGAATCAATATGCAAAACTTCGAGTTAATCAGTTGAGTAGTTGAGACGCGATGACGCGTCATTCGTGAATTTCCCTTCCCGTACGGGTCCAATTCTTCACTATATTATAGATAAGTGATTTTGAACAAATGGATAAGAGAATGAAGCTCAATATGAGGGTTAAGACCAGATTGAAATGATTTAATCCCTCAGCCCTAGATTTTAGGGCTCCCATACATTTCAAATATCTAGTTGAACTAAATATCAGTATTTAAAACTGTATCCTATCACAAAATTTCATGAATTAAAGAAACGCCAAATCATTCAGTAATATTTAGTTGCAATAGGAATAGCCTATAGCCTCAATTGAATCAGTGAATCAGTCAGGACTGTGATAATAGTACAATATTGAAATAGTTACTACGTTTGCACTATTAATAATTTTGCTGTTCCATTGTAAAAATGATTACTTCATACTCCAATTGATGAAACTTGTATATCTGAATAGCGCACACGGAACTACAGATTTCAGCTGTTAAAATATAAATCTATAATACAATAAAGGGAAGAACCGGCACATACACGGAAGGGAAAGGAAATTCACGAATGACGCATCATCACGTCTGAAGTTACTGGACTAAATGAAATGCCGCATACAGACTCTCAAACTACTAAAAGGCCTGGCTAAAGGCCCATCTACAACTCTTCAAGATAGCAGGTCAAGTTCTCAATCTATTAAGCCTTAATTAGACCATTGCGGAGCACAGGTTACCTACCAGTATCAATTTTCAATTTATTTATTCACACACACACAAAATACTACATACTACAAACTACAAAACACTACATACAGTAGTAGAACATCGATTATTGCATAGCAGTTCCGGATAACTGACAATCCAAATAATCGATTTTAACTCAATTTTACCCTAGAGGAGAGACGTAATTAAATCTTTGCATTTAGGCCGACAGTTCTTGGTAGTACGTGTTTGTATGTGATATGAATTGTATACACATATCTTTGATCCACATTCTAGTTGAAATATACATCATGTTGTGTAATTCAATTAGATGCAGTAACTCAAATATTTATTTACGATATTTATTAATATATTATTGTACTACAGTTTGGAAGGAAAGAATCGACAAGTGAGATAGGAAAAAGGGATAAGAAAATTATATTTGCGGATGATATCATGATTTGCGGAGAAACAGTTGAGGATGTACAGATACAGTTGGATGCTTGGAGCATTGTTATGGAGAAATATGGTCTGAAAATAAGCAAAGAAAATAGTGAAGACTTTGGAAGGAATGGAAATATTGCCGGAATTATAGAATTGAATAGAGAACCATTGAAAAATGTTAGGAGTTTTAGGTAAATGGGCAGTGAAATTGCAGATGATGGGAAAATATCGTAATGAGATAACAAGAAGATTGCAAAAGGGAGATTTTTATCTCTATATTGAAATCATGTATCACTTGACCACCATCTCATTTAAAAAAATGAATTCATATGAGGGTCAAAGATTTTGAAGCTACAGCAAAGAGTAACACTTTTTCAGAATCCTTTGTCTTTTGGGGCCAAATTTTCCACTATCTACCTGATTATATAAGAAATACTGAGAACAAAATACTTTTGAAAAAAACAAATATCAAAATGGCTTACTGGATGTCTGCCTGAAACTATTGAGAGTTATTTTTCTGTGCTTATCTGATTCCCATTCTATTATAATACTTCTTTTACCTTTTTTTGCACATACCAACTTGGAAGAGAAAGATGTGTGAGTGTGTGTGTGAATGTAGCATTAAAAACGTTTTTTCACTGACCTCCTACTTGCATACAAATTGAGAATAATTTAGCAAGTAGTATTTTTATTTTGACAGGAACTAACTGTATAGAAGTTTATATCTGTATAGAAGTTTATATCTTTATTTCACTGAGTTATTTTTTGTCAAAATAAAAATGATTTTATTGATTTGAGTAATTTTTCATTCCAAATAGGATCCACAATGAAACCTATCTTTATTCTTGTAGAAGAAATATTTAATTGGGATGGAAAATACCAGAAAAGGTCAAGATTATGATGTATAAGATGTATTATGTACCTATCATACCAAGGTTAGAGGTGTGAATGAAAGTCCTACATAATTTCGCTCCTGGGTTTGGAAGATTTTGTGTTATAAATAGTCACGGATAAGTACAAATTTTGTGTTAAGTTCATTATTAATTGTTTCTTGATCACGTTTTATCATTTGGTTTTAGATTTTAATTCTTAATTATATTTTGATAAGCCAAACACCGTTTAGAGGTTAGTTTGAGGTTAGGTTTTCGAGATTTAAAAATAAACATAGATAGTTTACTTGACTAAAATTATAACCAAATTAAAATCCTATCATTATAAATCAATTACTATTATTGCAAGTAATATAATTTCTTAGATAGGAAGATGAGCTCAAGTGGAACACCGAAGGTTAGTAATAGAAATGTACACATAGCGGGAGTACTTACGCGTTCCCAAAATCAAAATTCAAAAACGCCAAAACCAAAAACCCCAGTTCTTCAAACTACTTTAGCCGAAAAGTTGCTCAACTACAAAGAAGCCACACTAATTTAAAAAACCAATTAGAAGTAACTCTAAAAACGTCTGAGGAAGAAAGGTTAGGGATGGTAGAAGAAATTAAATCTTTGGAACTGATTGTGTTAAATGATAAAATAAATGATAAAGAGCTACATATCACAGATTTCAAGTTTATCTCCAAAACAATTGATGAAGAGACATTGTCCAATATCATCGATTCAATTAAACCAAAGTGGTCAGCAGGGTATGATGAAATTCCCATGAGAATTATAAAAGAAGCTAAATCATTCCTAATAAGCCTCTGCTACATGTAATTAACGCGTCACTCATACTTGGTAGTATCCAGATGAACTAAAAGTATCAAAAGTGATACCAGTGTTCAAAAAAGGAGATCCTTACGATCCTGCAAATTATAGACCTTTAGCAATTCAACCTTCAATAGCAAAATATTTGAAAAAAGTATGCTAAACAGCTTATTAATTATTTTGAAACAAACAAATTACTAGACACGGAACAACATGGTTACAGAAAAAACAGGTCTACAACGACTGCCTTGATAGAGTTTATTGAAAATATTTAGAGAAATTGGACAAAGGGTACAGCATTGTTGGCACCTTCCTAGATTAACAAAAGCATTTGACTCTGTAGATCACAGAATATTATTAAAAAAACTAGAAACTTATGGAATTTGTGAAAAAGCTCAACTGGATGGAATCATATTTGGTGGGTCGAAGTCAATATGTAAATATAAAGTATTATGATAAAAATAAAGTAAGTGATATTAAATCTAGTTTAAGGTACATGAACTACTCTGTTCCGCAGGGATCTGTTGTTTTGGGGCCATTTTTGTTCCTTTGCTATTTGGGGGGATTACCAAAATATGCGAAAGATGTAATTGAAAGTACTAAATTTTGTATGTACGCGATGACATTAGTTTAAGCATATTCGACAAAGATTTGGATATAATCGAAGAAAAATGTAATGACCCAATATTGCTTTTAAAACGTTTCAAGTAAAATGACCTTTTATTAAATAATGATAAAACGAAATTTGTACATTTCACCTGTAGAAATCCCAAAAGAAAAAGTACACTGAAGCTAAATAACATAAATAACATAAAATTTTTAGGCGTAGATCTAGATAACAAACTCAATTGGGAAGAGCATGTATCAAGAGTATGTAAAAAGTAAGTACAGGAATATTGCACTAAGAAGGCTGGCACCCATTTGTAATTTATTAACTTTGAGATCCGTGTATTATGCCACTGTCCACTCTCATATTTCATATGGCATTGAGATTTATGGTGGGACTAGTGCATTTAACTTGAATAGGATATTAAAACTCCAAAAAGAAGCAGTAAGAAAATTAATTTAAAGACAAGAGTCGTGCAGGACATTTTTTAAAAAGTTAGAATTAATGACGGTGTATGGACTTTATATTTATAAAACAATATTACACGAAAAAATAATGAAGACAATTCCCCAGGCAATCCAGTGTGCATGACTATAATACAAGAAATAGGAACAACTTTATTATCAAAGAACATAGTAAAGAGAAGTACAAACAAAGCCCGATCTATATGGGCATCAAATTCATCACTTACCTTCCTACTAAGATTAATCATGAAAAAGATATTACAAGGTTAAAAAACAACTGAAAAAGTATATCGTGGAATTAGAATTATACAGTTATGAAGAATTTTATAGTGCCAACTCATTATGTATTTAGACTACTATTGTTGATGTATTTGTTTTTACTTGTATTGATTTTATTTATTTTGAAAATAATAAAGAAAGACGCATTCATGTACATTTTGATGTATGTTTTGAATAAAGAGATTGATTGATTGATTGATTGGAATTGATTATAATTACAAGATGAAGACCATAAAAAAAAATACTAAATCTAAAAAATCAATGTAGTCTAATGTCGGAGGAAATAAAGAAACTAAAATCTAAATTTGATAATACTAAATGTATGATAGAACCTCCGTCCAAATGCAAAAAAATAGAATCTAACCTAAATGATGGGAAATGCTCTGAAAATGGTCGAAATAAAACGTACAGTGAGGTTTTGAAGACAGCAACCAAAAATATAGCTGAGGGAAATAAAGATAGGAAAGGGAGAGTTCTGCTACTGACGTCCAGTCATGGACGTGATTGCAGTGATCTCCTTGATAAAAGATTAAAAAATAAATTTGATGTCCAATGTTTTTCAAGCCAAGTGCATCAATTAATGCAGTTGTAGTCAGCTAGGGAACAAACTAAAGACTTTGATGAAAATGACTATCTAATTGTACTGGGTGGCTCAAATAATATAAATGAACCTAACTTGAATCATCTTCCTCAAGTAACAGAAAAAATCAAGGAAATTGTGCCACTCAGCAAAAAAACAAACTTAATAATAAGTACTATTCCTAATAGGTTTGATAGGCCAGAATTAAATGAAGCAATCAATTCGACAAACAAATCAATCTATAATACAATCAACAGCCTAAAAAATAAGAATTCTAAACAACTGGGGATTTGTTTTCTAAATGAAAGGCTGAAAAGACATAATTTCACTAATCATGGGTTGCATCTAAATCGATCTGGCAAAGTAATCTTTTGTAATAGATTGGCAGAGCTGATTGAAAGCCGTTTGCAATCCTCTGGTTTAAAAACAGTCAAAAATACAAATAACGATGTTTTAGTAAATTGGCTCAAAACAGTGAAAGGGAAATAGCTACAAATGCTAGAGATAGAGTAGCACAAGATGGTAAGGTTTTTAGTATTTATCATCAAAATATTCAGTATCTTCGCAACAAAATTGACAGATTAGAAGTATTTCTTAAACAGGAGGATCCTGACATTGTTATTTTCACAGAGCATGGCTTAAAAATAAAGGAAATAAATCAAGTTAGGATTCCAGGCTATTCACTGAGATCAGAATTTTGTAGAATAGCTCATAGAAGTGGTGGTGTATGTATATTCACTAGCAATGCTAAACATACCCAAACTTATGAACTGTATTTTGTTAAGAGATTTTCTGTTGAGATGGATTTAGAGGTGACGGGACTAAGGTTAAAAATTGATGTAAAATTTGAGGTAGCAGTGTTAGGTATCTATAGGTCACCAAATGGAGACTGGCAAAAATTTTGTGAGCTGCTCCTTACACTTTTGGAAATTACAACCGCTCGTTTCACAAATGTTATAGTAGTAGGAGATTTCAATACCGATTTTGCCAGGCAGGATAAAATGACAGAGGATATTAGAGATATTATTAATATGAATAATTTAGAAATTAAGGTCCACGAATATACAAGAGTAGCTCGAACTTCACAGACAATTATTGATAATATCTTCACAAATATAAAAGGTTGTAATGTCAGGTTAGGTAGCTCAGATCTATCAGATCATAACTATCAAATTTTAGATGTTAAGTTGCAGGGCCAGAATCC
Organism: Nilaparvata lugens; assembly: GCF_014356525.2. Lineage (NCBI taxonomy): Eukaryota > Metazoa > Arthropoda > Insecta > Hemiptera > Delphacidae > Nilaparvata > Nilaparvata lugens. The sequence continues at coordinate 33,642,667 of NC_052513.1, read as the reverse complement.
AAGCAGAAAAAAAACTTTTGTGAAAGAAATTCAGCAATATGAGCTAGGAAATATAAATTGTTTGAAGCAGGAACTGCTTCAAGAAAATTGGAGTAGTGTTTATAATAGTTGTAACCTAAATTACAAATATAAGCAATTCATCGATACTCTAAGATTTCACATTAGTGTATGCTGTCCGATAAAAAAAGTCAAAGTAAAAAGTAAATTAAACAAAGTAGATGAATGGATAACTGAAGATATTCTTACTCAAAGAAATATCGTTAGGGAAGCTTATGAGGAATTTAAATTAGTGAGGGATGTTCCGAGTGAAGTCAAATACAAATGTCTAAAGAAAAACTATGCAAAAGAAGTGAGGAAAGCTAAGTGTAAGAAAACAGCTGAAATATTAACAACTAGTACCAATTTTAACTCTGCTGTTTGGGAGGTAATTAATAGAAATAGGAGAGCAGCTCAAAAAGATACAGTTACTAATGTCCCTAGGATAATCGATGAACATGGAAATTATATGGATGATAGTATAGACATTTGTAACTTTTCCAATAAATATTATCAACAGGTTGCATATAATCTCCAAAAGTCACTGAACACTAATACTTATAATACAACTACATTAAATGCTGAGCCAATTGAAAAGGTATTTAAATTTCATCTATTATCAAGAGATGAGTTGTCAAGAATAATAAAAAATTTGAATAACAAAAAAACAGTAGGATTGGATGGGGTCTCAAGCAAAATTTTAAAAGAATGTGAAAATGAATTACTGGACCCTTTATTGCATCTCCTTAATACTTCACTAGAGCAGGGTATTTTCCCTGATGATCTGAAACAAGGAAAAATTTTGCCAATTTTCAAGAGCGGTGATTCTGAAAGAGTTGAAAATTATAGACCCATTAGTATTCTAAATGTGATAAGTAAAATTTTTGAAAGAGTAGTTTTAAATAGGTTATTGATGCACCTGGGAGAAATTAATTTCATATGTGATGAACAGCATGGGTTCCAGAAAGGGAAATCTACTAAGACTGCAATAGTATCCCTTGTTGAAAGACTAATAGATATAATAGATTCAGGTGAGAAGGCAGCCGCAATATTTCTTGATTTATCCAAAGCTTTTGATTGTGTGAACCATAGAATATTATTGGAAATACTAAAAACTGTAGGTGTGAATGGTATAGAACTAAAATGGTTTGAATCATATCTCATAGGTAGAAACCAGTGTGTTGAGCTTACCAAGGTGGATGGGAATGAAATAGTAAAAATTAAATCTCAAAAACTGGAGGTCCAGGCTGGAGTACCTCAAGGCTCAATTCTGGGTCCCTTACTGTTTCTGTTGTATGTGAACCAATTACCAAAAGAGTTAAAAGATCACAGAGCTCTGTTGTTTGCTGATGACACATCGCTTATCTTTAACAATTATTTATTAGATAGTCTAGAAATAAATGCTTTTACTGGAGTACAGTCAATTGTCCAATTCTTCAAGCAAAGGCAATTAACAATAAATAGTAAGAAATGTCAATTCCTACAATTCAAAAGTAAATATAATTCAGTAGAGGATAGAGAAATAAATGTGTTTGTAGAGAAAAATTAATTAGACCAAGAAGAGAAAGTAGCATTCTTGGGAATTTTATTGGACAGGAAATTAACATGGCATCCTTACATTGAGAGGATATGTAATAAGATATCATCTGGGGTATTTGTCCTGCGGCAGCTTGCTAGGCCGAATGATAAAAAACTACTGTTAACTGCTTACCATGGACTTATACTATCTCATATTAGGTATGCTATTTTAGTATGGGGTAATTCATCTCAACAAAATATGGACAGAGTGTTTAAGATTCAAAAGAAGGCACTCAGATGTATAGAGAAAGTGAATAGGTTAGACTCTTGTATGCCTTTATTTAAAAAGCTTGGTCTATTAACTGTGCCATCTTTGTATGTATATGAAGTTGTAATGCATGTGAAAACGAGTGGTGTGATCCAGAATTCAGATGTTCATGAGTAAAATACGCGAAACAGAGCAGATTATCATATAATGGGTAACAATAGTAGGTTATTTGAACAAAAACCAGATTATATTGGTAGGAAATTTTATAACAAGCTACCTCAAATCTTGAAAAGTAATGATGATTTGAAGATTTTCAAAAAACAAATGAAAAAATATTTAGTTGATAGAGCTTTTTATAGTGTACAAGAATTCCTTTCAAACCTAAACTAGGTTGAACTACTTAGTGTTAGAATTATTATGTAATAACATGACTTGTCTTATACTCCATGACTGGAGTCTTTAGGACGTAATCTAAAAAAAAAAAAATCATGTATGGTACTGAGACATGTACGATGACAGAGAGAGAATGGAGTAGAATACATGCAGGAGAAATGAGGTTCCTTAGGGCAATAAAGGGAAAGACGCGTAGAGACAGAGTTAGGAATGAGGAGATAAGAAGAGAACTGCACATGGAAAGCATAAGAGGAAAGATAGAAAGCATGAGACGCTGTTTGGACACGTGGAGAGAATGGGAGAGGATCGGCTACCAAAGAAAATGGAAGAGATGATGATTGGAGGAAGGAGACCAAGAGGACGATGGAAAGACACAGTGGCCAACGAAGTGGAGAAGAGAGGATACAGATGGCGACAGGTTGAAGAAGAGCGATGGTTGGGAGACCGAGGAAGATGGAGAGGCATTGGTCATACCCAGACCCGGCACTAGCTAGAACGGGACACGGATATGTATGTACTACACCTTGATAGCTACGGACCAAATAGCCGCAGAGAATACAGAATAGGATGGGTTTTTAGTGCGTTTTTTCAATTCTAATAAGGTGTGTACAGATTTACGCGCCGCGAACACGAACAATTCACTTTCAATCAGCTGATGCCAAGCTTTTTATATCTGTATCTTATCGTTTCTGTACAAATATAGATATAATCAGCTGATAAAAAGTGAATTGATCGTGTTTGCGGTACGTTAATCTGTACGCACCTTTATATTACCAAGCAGACGTCCGAATAACCGGTATCCGAATAATCGATGCTCTACTCTAGTACCTACAGTCTCAATCTACTTGTTCCAAGAATGTAAATAGAAATCAAGTAACAAGTAGAACAAAGAGAGTAGCGGGAAAATGAAAATAGAATACCTGAAAAACATCCTATTTTTGGGCTCAGGCACAAGATCAGCAAGCATACAGAAGACACGGAATATACTGTAGACGCACTGGTCGGGCAAAATCGGGTTACTTCTTTGTACAAAATTCTTCTTGCATATCAGCCAGCACACTTCATCAATACGTGATTCGAACTGCCTCAATGAAGGCAATGTTAAAGAGTCTGGAAGCGACGAAAACACCTGTCAACAAAAACAATTGCGTTAAAAAATGATTCATTCCAAGTTAGAAATCGATTTGAAATGTAATGATATAATCAAATATTATAAAAGTTGATAGTAGTCAAGTAGAATGTTATATTATTCCATTCATATAATCTGGAGATTCATTTATTTATAGCTTTGGCTATGGCTTCTTCATTCGCCAGTTGAGGTACACAGCTTCTTTAAAGTTTTAAGTTGATAAGATTCAATAATATATCCACTGATCTAATCAACTTTGTATTAATTTCTAAATATTCCATTAATTTTTGCTGTGTAATACGTTTTTGTCTCAATGATGTCACTAATAACTGTCTTTCTGTTGAATTATTCTCAATCTATTGTAATATTTCCATTTATGCTCTTTTAGTTTTACTACACTATGGAATTGACTGATATTTTAATTATATTATTTCTCTGTAGATTGATAAGCACTCTTTTTCTACAAATAGGTGAAATTTATAATGGTAAATTATACGAAAAATCCTTGTTTTGTATGTATGTGCGAGCTTGCACTCAATCATCTTCATTACATCATACTTAAATTTCTAAATCTTTATTCTTCCCAACTCGTTTTCCTACTAAATCTTCAAATATATCAAGTTATAAATTAAATAATCTTTCTTATAACACTTTGGATCTGACTCCTCTTCGCGGACAAAGTCCAGTAGCATACTGCACTTTTTGTGAGTAGTATCTTGTTTACTTTTAACTTGTTTTATACTTTTGTGAATATTTTGTATGAATTTCAAGTGAATAAATTTGATTCGATTTGATTATACATCACAACCACAACACAAAATACAACCATGAAATTGAGAGAGTAAGAAGGATAAATACAAACATGGACTGATATGTAAACATAGAGAACTGTCTGGCGTTCCAAGTTCCAGCAGTTTTGGAAGGGTATGGATACATATTTGGATATCTATAGGCTACATCCTACTAAGACCGCTATCTGTGTGTACACACCATAAGGATAAGAATGTAAACTTGTAAAAGTAATATTATTCTTTCAATTTCTTGGGAAAAAACGTATGAAGTAGAACAACAAATATCACTTATCGTAAAAATCCAAGTATTGGAAGTATCATGAAAACATTATCTAACTCATATAACTTAGTAGTAAACTCATAAACCAGTTACCTGAACATTTCATCACTTGCAACATCACAAGATTAAGTTTAATTTAAAATTGAAATTAAGATAATTCGAAATTTCTAACTCATATATTATTTTTGGACAAAAAATGGAACTTAAAATTTCAACAGTCAAAACATAACCTATTTTTTGGACATGTTATTCATTATCAAAATTAGGGGATATAATAGTTTTGGGCCATGTCTGTTGTTCTTTCCAGATCATATTTATATGATTTGTTATCTAATCCACAAATAATAAATAATTCAGTGGATGAAGTTAATGAATGTATTTCACCTGTTACATAATAAAATCGGTTATTTTTCAATTGCCATCATGCTAATTGATATGCATTATATACTATTTTTTACTCCTCGATATGAATGAAAAACTAAAGCGTAAATCTAGATAATAAGTAGCGTACGACATATGATTCTAAGGCTCAACTCACACTTACGCGACTCAGGTCGAGAAGAGACTCGACTCTAGTCGAGAGCATGTGTTTCCAAATGGTGACACTCAGACCAGTTGATTCTAGTCTCCGTGACGTCACCATTTTGAAAACACATGCTTTCGACTAGAGTCGAGTCTCTTCTCGACCTGAGTCGCGTAAGTGTGAGTTGAGCCTAATTTTCGAACTGTTTTGTTACTCGTCGCCAGCACACAAACTAATAAGGTTTCATGGTAATTGATTGATTGAGTGCTTTATTTATGCAGATTACAATATATACTGGCTTATACAACTTACAATACGGTACTGTTTTAGATGAATATACATAATATAAACTGAAATAATAATTATTGAAATGTACATTATAAGAAAAAAGAATACAATTTAGAAATTCGGTCAAGACAATATTGTTTTGTATCTACATTAATTGGCGGAGCTTTGATCATATCAATGTCCATTCTTTGGAAAGAATATTCAAAATATGCTTCCCAGTAACACTCTACCAAACTTTACCCAGTAATGTCGATAAACTTTAAGAAATTTAACATAATATTTTTTGTACTTCTGAGTGATTTTGATATAGCCTAATTATGTATTTGTGAGGCTATAAATGAATATAATTTTATTGTTTGAAAGAGAACAAATTTTAAAGAACTGATTCAAAAGTAACACACATGAAGAGTGAGAGAACACAGAGAAAGGTCAGGCGGTTCACTTTCTTTCTATTGACAAAATGACGGCGGTCAAATACAGGTGTTCTAATTGGATTTTGCAATATAATTGAAGAAAGACAAGATACTATCTTACAAAGATCTAGTATCTGCTGCTTTAGTATAAATTTAATAATGGTAACGTTTTTTTCACCCTTAGTGATTCAACATTTTTCAACTTCAGTTTACAAGAACGTGGAACTCGTAACGCCTGACCGCTTTCAGTGTGCAGGCACTGTAAAATTTTCATCAGAGATTGAAAGCTCCTGTCATAGTTATCGATATCTACTATAAATAGTAGATAGTAAGGTACTGAAAACAATGTCTGTAATCATTTTGTAATAAATGAGAAGATAAGTGAGAGTCAATGGCCCATATGAATAAAACCAGAGCAAATGCTCATGAGCAAAAGCATGGAGCATAAGGTTTTGCTCATGAGCATTAGGTAGAAGCATAAGCATTTGCTCATTTCTATATGAATAAGCTTTACCTCATACTCTTACCTTATGCTCCTGAATTCTGGAGCAAATGCTCATATATTTTAAAGATTTTTCATCAGCTGATTCGCCTTTGTGGCCTTACTTTGTTCTTATAGCTCACGTAAGCGCTAAATATGCAAGTTAGGAGACACCGCTTGTGTTTGCGTCGTCTGCTCTGTTTTCTATTTATGAATTGAGTTCTAGGTTAGTTTAGAATTTTGAAATAATAGCGTGAAAAAATGTCATCTCTATAATAACCTTTAGCATATCTTATAATATCAATAGCCTTCTTATAATCGTCTACACTCTCATCTTTTTAAATGCCTATTTCCTATTCTGTGAAGGTTATCTTTATATCGGATAGGTATCTTTTGTATTTATCCTTTTGCAGGAATAATGGTGATATAATATATCATGGTTGAATCTAAAATAGTTTCCTCCTACTCACACGAATTAGTTGAGCCATTTTACTATGAGCAAAAGGTGAAAAGCTGCTCCAGAGTAGACTCACCTTTTTTGAAGCATTTGCTTCAAAAGTTGAGCAAATGCTCTAGTTTATTCATACAATTTTGAGCAAAAGCTTCTACTTTTGAGCAAATGCTCGAACTATTTTTTTTTATGAGCATGAGCAAAAGGTTTTGCTCACGTTTATTCATAGAAAATGAAGCAAATGCTCCATATTTTAAAAGTATAAGTAAATGCTCAACTTTATTCATATGGCCCAATCTGTGGTACTGGAATAACTAACCTCTTTTAGAAGATAGTACTTGTAGTGATGGAAATTAAGGCTGGGTGTGCTACGAAAATGTTCTAATCCTTTTTCAACTCCATACAAGTCGAGCAAAGTGCCTATATTTGCAGTCAGCACCTGGAAAATCAAATTTAAGATGAAAATAATTGAAATAAGTTTTGATTGTTACTTTCACTATTATAGTGCTTACAGAGGTAGAAGAAACACCTTATATATCCAATACTTCCAACACTCGTCCACTGACGACCCTGACAAGGAGATAGGAAGGAAACATGTGGACAGCTTCCTGATCCATGGAATATGGTGAAGAAACTGGAAGTAATTAATTACCTACATGCTTACATGTTTTGTGAAGTCCAGGTGCATTTCACTGACCCATTAATCCCAACTAATAATAAGTATTTTTTCAACTAGTCTTTTTTTTGAACCAAACATCCAATTAGTGACTGTATTTTCAATTTACAATAAATTATATTATGGATCACTAGATTCTCACTGATATCACTGTATCTATCTATATATTCAGTATCTAGCGCCATAAATAGGTCTGAGGGTGTGGTGCTCAGCACTTTACAATCATACCTACAGAACAGAAAGCAGATTGTGGATGTGGAAAAGGCTCAGTCAGCTAAGCTTGCGCTTCATGGAGTCCCGCAAGGATCAGTGCTTGGCCCTCTATTCTGATTCTTATCAATGATTTGGACTTAGGAGCTCAGTCTCTTTTGTATGCCGATGACACAACCTTGTTAGCAAGGGAAAGAAGCATAGAACAGGTTCAGGTGGAGTGCGAGAGACTCCTTGCTGTAGCTAAAGGCTGGTTCGGAGAAAATAGGCTTCAATTGAACGAGGACAAGACACAAATATGTACATTGAAAAATACTAGTCCTGTAAGTATATGCTCAGTTAAATTACTTGGATTCTGGATAGATCCCAAGCTGACATGGAACGAGCATATATCACAGTTGTGTCACAAGCTTTACAGAGTCACTTACCTTCTGAGAAAATTGAAGACATCTGTCCCATCAGACTATTTGGTTACCGTCTATCATTCCCTATTCCATAGTCATGTTAGGCTACCTATGGAATTCTACTGTGGGGTCATGCAGCAGGGACGAGAAGAATATTGCTGCTGCAAAAGAAGGCAGTTAGGATTTTGTCCTCTGTGGGAAGAATTGAGCACTGCATACCACTGTTCTCGGCTCTTAACATATTGACCGTCTACAGTCAGTATGTATTTGACTCCCTTGTGCATGTGAAGGATAACATTGGAAGGTAAGAGCAAAGATGTGCCACTCACCATCACCACACCAGATCAGCAAGGAACCTTGACATCTCAAGATGTGGACTTTCAAGGACTCAGGGATCATTTCCAATGTTGGCGCTGGGATATTCCGACTTCAAGAGAAGGATAAGATGGAGACTGGCATTCAAGCCATTATACTCTGTGGAAGAGTTCATACATGACGCGGGGACTGAGGCCGTCCACTGATCAAAAATAAGGCCTAAGAAACATTGACACGGCCTATCCAGCGACAACTGGTCAACGGCAATGTAGCGGTAATAAGAAATAGGTGCCAACTACCACTGCCCCCACGAGACCAACCTCTTTTCTTTTATGCTGAGCCCACTAGATAGGAGATTGGTGGGCTTCCCAACTCCCAGCACCAGTGGTACCCTTTTGTTATCATGGGTGGGTTCCTACCCTGTATGCTATTAGAAGGCGTATAATGGGGTCAATTATAATTAGAATTAAATTAGGTTAAAATAATATTGAAAGAGTTAAATGATAATTCCAAAAAATGATAGAATCAAATGAAATATGATTGAAATCAAGCTGATGCCCATTTCAATAAGTTATTCCTGAGGAAATTAGACAAAATTTTTGAAAGTGAAGAAAACATACCCTATTTTCTAGACTATTTTAATGAATCATAATTCGGGGGAGGAAGAGTTTTGGGCTGTGCCTGTTGATCCTCCCCAAATTATTTTAAATAATAATTTTGTATCATTGAATCAATAAATAATAATATAGCCTACCTACTGAAGATTAATAGTTTAGTTATTCAATATAGTATTTTATCACATTGTGTGTTGACTACTCAAAACACAATTTAAACAGAATTAGGCCTAACTAAATACAACACGAAACAACAGTAATTTATATAATTAGTTGAACAATTTATATCCTAAATAAAATAACTTGGTTGCATTTATGACAATTAATAATGGTAAAAATATATCAGCCAACATGCGGTACACATCTTTAGTAGTTTCATAACAATTCCTTGGTCATTTGAAACAAGCACTAAAGTCCACTTTCTAAAGAAATGAGATTTCACATCCGGATGTAGAATTTTGAGATCTACACTTTGGTGAAACCACTTTAGTCCTACTTCCATTACGAATACCATTTTGGGAATCCATGCAGATGAATTTTGGGAATCCATGCTTGGGTATAAACACTTTAGTGTAGGTAGTTAGTTTGAAAATGTGAAATGATGCTTACTGTTTGGATCTTGTTGAGTATTATTTGGTAAAATGAATTGAGTCCATTTATGTCATATTTTGTCATGGACCCAACAACTTTTCATAATCAAATCAGTAAATTTTTATTTTTACATTACCTACTTTGGAATAATAGAATCATGAATAAGTGTATTTTGAACCTACTTTGTAAGTTTCATTGTAAACATACAAGAAAACTTTGGACACCATTTTCTCAAAACTGTAGTTTTGGACACGAGTGCTTATGACATATATGACCAAGGTCCAAGGAATGTATACAGTCTGGTTATTTTTCATTTAATTATATTATTTAATACTTAGATTAAACGATAGAATGCAGTTAGCTACCTAGTAGAATAGTGATGGATGGCCTAGATAATTTATTGCAAATAATTGGGCATTGATTTATTTATGACTAATAGTAATTGTTGGGTCATTCACTAATAATGCTTTAATACAGTTGCTTTATCAGTCTTATAACTTATTCACATTTAGATTAAATTTCAAACAGATGCATGAACATAGTTGGAAAAATGAGAAAGCGTTTTTAGTCATAAAAGGTCAAAAGTATTATATTAGTTTGACTGGAGCCAGTCGGCTATTTCAGGTTCACTATCAGTACATTTATGGACCTTGAGGAAGTAACCAGTCCAAAAATGACAACAACCACCTGCTAATTTATGAGTAGAAATGAAGCACTAATAGACAAAATTTTACTTACTTTGAGTTTGGATTTCATCACGTTGCCAGTCTTCTCTGTTTGTAATGCATTAAATGCATGACAATTAATAATGGTAAAATATATCAGCCAACATGCGGTACACATCTTTAGTAGTTTCATAACAATTCCTTGGTCATTTGAAACAAGCACTGAAGTCCACTTTTTAAAGAAAAGAGATTTCACATCCGGATGTAGAATTTTGAGATCTACACTTTGGTGAAACCACTTTAGTCCTACTTCCATTACGAATACCATTTTGGGAATCCATGCAGATGAATTTTGGGAATCCATGCTTGGGTATAAACACTTTAGTGTAGGTAGTTAGTTTGAAAATGTGAAATGATGCTTACTGTTTGGATCTTGTTGAGTATTATTTGGTAAAATGAATTGAGTCCATTTATGTCATATTTTGTCATGGACCCAACAACTTGTCATAATCAAATCAGTAAATTTTTATTTTTACATTACCTACTTTGGAATAATAGAATCATGAATAAGTGTATTTTGAACCTACTTTGTAAGTTTCATTGTAAACATACAAGAAAACTTTGGACACCATTTTCTCAAAACTGCAGTTTTGGACACGAGTGCTTATGACATATATGACCAAGGTCCAAGGAATGTATACAGTCTGGTTATTTTTCATTTAATTATATTATTTAATACTTAGATTAAACGATAGAATGCAGTTAGCTACCTAGTAGAATAGTGATGGATGGCCTAGATAATTTATTGCAAATAATTGGGCATTGATTCATTTATGACTAATAGTAATTGTTGGGTCATTCACTAATAATGCTTTAATACAGTTGCTTTATCAGTCTTATAACTTATTCACATTTAGATTAAATTTCAAACAGATGCATGAACATAGTTGGAAAAATGAGAAAGCGTTTTTAGTCATAAAAGGTCAAAAGTATTATATTAGTTTGACTGGAGCCAGTCGGCTATTTCAGGTTCACTATCAGTACATTTATGGACCTTGAGGAAGTAACCAGTCCAAAAATGACAACAACCACCTGCTAATTTATGAGTAGAAATGAAGCACTAATAGACAAAATTTTACTTACTTTGAGTTTGGATTTCATCACGTTGCCAGTCTTCTCTGTTTGTAATGCATTAAATGCATGCCAAATACTATTGGTAACATTTTCAAGAAGATTAGCCATTCTAGTTCACTGCAAAATTATGAATCATCTCTCTTCTGCTTGAATTGAAAACGGACTCATGAACATGAATGATCTTGTCTCAAGTTTCTCTCTTGATCATCAGCTGTTTTGTGTCACTATAGAATACATACAGAAAGGTAACTTCCAATCTAACCAATGCATTTTACATGGCACCATGACAAACTCAAGTGCACCAGGACCGCGCCATCTTTGTAGAAATTAAATCTACCACCAATTTTAAAATTGAAGCATTGCTACTTTTATTCTTATATTTCAGAACATACAACAAAAGAAATCACTTAAAATAAATCGATTCAAACCAAAAATCATAATTATCTAATAATATGTGTGATATTATAATCTACTATAATTTTAATCAATTTGGTGATTGAAAAAACTTTTCATAAATTCTGATACAAGTCACTTTTCGACAAGGCTACGAAGTTGATGTACGATAATAAGACCAAAGCTAAAATGGAACATTCTGCAGAAGTTCTGTTTCAATTATAGTGAGGTTCACACTATAATGACAGATTTTGATTAGGAATGGTATTGCTATCCTTGTCTATCATTCAACAAGGCGAATAGCGCTATCTCTTTCTCGCTTTGCTCTGTTGCCAGATCGTCTTTTACAATGTAGAATTGATAATAAATTAACGAAATATTTCATCTCAATCATGAAAATTCATTAGAATTTATTTATTAAAAATATAATTGATTATTTTAAACGAGAATGAACAGTCGATAGAAGGCATTGACAAGAAGGAGGTTCGGCAACGTTTTTCTCTTATTTTTCTCCATTACCATTATAACGTGGACCTTACTATAAAGACCTTGTTCAATATAGACCCAATTTTCAATTGCGCCAAGTGGCTATTGATAAACTACTATTAAATACAGAGCGCATGCGCCAACGTTGTTGGTTGCAACCACAAAGTAGGAGTTTTCTACTTCTCGTTTCTTTCTCTGTGTTGCAACTGAAGCACTGTCACAGTATACATACAGTACGGAAACTTGACTAAACCCTGACGCCAAAATCCGCCATCTTGTTAAGAAGCGCCGCATTGTAATAGTTTGATGGTAGGTTCGGATCACTTTAATGATCCGGATCAATTGATCCTGTTCACTGCCACGAGCCAATCAGAAGACCAGGATTGGAACTTCCCAAGGTAGGAGCTTCTCTTTGTCTCAGAAACAGAGTAACGGCCAGCAACAGTCACAGTTATAACATAGTTATTCAAAAGTATTCTTTGAGTATCTACAGTGAGGTCCACGTTATAATGGTAGTGTACGATTTGCAAATGTGAAAGAGTTAGGGGTTAGGTTTTATTCAATAATATTTTTTTAGGATTGGTTAGGTTTTTGCTTAAGAATTGCAATATGCTAGAAGGGGCTAGGGTCCAGGTAGAGTTATGTTTTTTGATGTTTCAAAGGTAAAAGGATAGGTTAGGGGGTTAGGATTTTGCTCTGAACCACATGTTTGTGAACATGTTCATGAAATGAACCACATTTTTATGAACATGTTCATGAAATGAACCAAATGTTTATGTTTTGTTCTAAAGATGACGAACAAATCTAAAGTATTAAATGTGAATGGGTTAGAGGTTAGGTTTTATTCAGGTTATATTTAATAATGTGTTATTAGGATAGGTTAGGTTTTTGCTTTGAAATTGCAATATGCTAGAAGGGGCTAGGGTGCAGTTAGAGTCATGTTTTTTGATGTTTCAAATGTGAAAGGATAGGTTAGGGGGTTAGGATTTTGCTCTGAAATCTAAATTATTAAATGTGAAGGGGTTAGGGGTTAGTGGTTAGGTTTTTTTGGATTATATTCAATAATGTTCCATAAGGTTAGGTTAGGTTTTTGCTTCAAAATTGCAATATGCTAGAAAGGGCTAGGGTCCAGGTAGAATTATGCTTTTTGATATATTTTCAAAAGTGGAAAGATAGGTTAGGATTTTGCTTTGAAATTGCAATATGCTGGAAGGGATTGAGGTTTTTCAAATAGTTATGCTTATTGATGTTTTAAATGTAAAAGGGGAGGTTGAGGGTTCGGTTTTTGTTTTAAAATGACAATATGCTGACTTAGTTATAGTGTTTTTTAACATCAGTTAAATAACAACTGTTATATTTTATTAATTATATTTTTCAAAAGTACTCTTTCTTTTATTAAATAAAATAATAATATATCGATTATTATATTGAAGTAAATGATAAATCATCATTGGATAATAATATTTTCATCAAATAGAATGACGATTGGCTCCAGTTACAGTGCTCGGTAACCATCATCACAAAGAACGTTACATTCAAAGAACTGACTGAATGGAACGGGAAAAACCCGTTGCTAACGCATGCGCGATACGGTGCTGTCTGAGACAGAGAGTGGTTTGTTCCCAAGGTCACGTGACGTGTTTAGTATTGGGGTCAGGTAAAAAGCATTTGGTTAGATAGGCTGTTGCCAATTTCGGCCGGCGAATTCCCCGAAATTCGGGGATCAAACATCAAACGCATGTTATCAGAATGATAAGATAAGATTCAAACTCAACTGAGTATTTGGCTCAGTTGGTCAGTTCCATAAATTAGTTTCTTTAAAGACGTAAAAACTATTTTTAAGTGAATAAAGTTAAATTTATAATGTCTTCTGCTAGCCCAAAACAAGAAAACAGTGATGTTTCAAAGTTGAAATCAACTTAACCTCAATTCATGTTTACAGTTATATTTACGATCATATTTCAATAGTAATAATCAAGGATTGACATTAATTTATATACCGTAAATCAATGATAAAGAGTTTTGAAATTTCAATGAATTAGATCAAAAAGTTTTTAAATCTATAATTTTTTAGTTTTTGTTACTGCACTTGACCAACTGGGAGTTTCAAATGTTTTTAGCACATTAAATGGGTTTGCAGAGATAACAATAAACATTTAGAACTATAAACAACGTTCAAATACCAATAATTGCAGAATGATGTTCAAAATTCTTGCCTTGACATTATTGAGCTTTATACGTTCTTCTGATTTATCATGTTTGTATCCTTATGAATCTGAAACAAGGCAAACTAAATCGTTGAATGGTTTATGGAGTTTCAAAATTATTGATGATTCAACGCTGAGGTCCCACCTAAATGAAGTAAGTAAAAACTATTACCTTTTAATAGTAATTTTATTATTTGTAGAATGGTAATATTTATAAAAAATAGATAATACCTAACAATATTCGTATGGCTTTTATTGATGGGGAGTTCCTAACGGAAGTTCCTCCTCGCTTCAATATATCATTGAAGCCGTCAATGAGCCTTACGACTGTCATACTCTCATACAGCTGGGACCGACATTTTAACGTGCCCATTCTATAGCATAATAAATAGATATTTTCTATTACGGTATTAGATTCACTCACTAGTCCTATAAGATATGGCCTACATTATGAAAACAAATAACAATGAATACGGTACCTATATAATATAGTCTACAGTAAGTACTATAGGCTATTATAAAAATTAAACACCTAAAGATTTCCATAAGTTACCCAACTGAAAAGGGGTGGACTAAATTATTTCCCTAATAACAAAAAAGTGAAAATAATGGAGGTGCCCAAAGCCCAATGCGACGCCTCCCCCCTAAATACCCCAAATTTTAGTACCCCACCCGCCCGCACAAAAAGTAACTCTGCCAATGAAAGGTCAGTTGTATTAAAAACTGTTGGCCTTTTTTGGGGGTCCTCCAAGAATAATTTTTAAAGTTTGCGTCCTCGACCCCCCGCCAGTCAGCACTCCTGCTTTTTGTGATCACCCAAAGTGCAGGAGACTAGACATGAGGACAATATAATTGAATGGGGAAATCAGGAAATAAAGTAGCTTAATTGTCATTGTGGTCGTGAGGAAAAGTCTTCCTCGATTTCAATCCATTATAGGAGGAGGTTGGGAGTCCAGTGTATAAGCAGCATTCACCTCCATCTTATGTCTTTCTACTTCTGCTGCAACTTGCCGTCTTATATCTGGAGTGGCTATCCCAGGACTAAATAGCTTATATGTGGGAGTAGCCCGCAGACATCCTTATAATAAAGACATCTTGAAAATGGCATTAATGTCCTAAGCATGTTGTGACAGAATAATTTAAAAGGGTACTGAGATTTATATTTCTATTTATCCTTATATGAGTTTCATTCAGAGCATAATGCAGATGCTTAGCATGAGCATACTTGTACTAAACGGCTGGCATACCCCCAAGGAAATACCTTGGGGGCTGTACGGTCCTTACTAAATTTCTCAAGACCAACCTATCACTAAAGTGTGAGATAAATTACTTTTAACATGAAGAGGAGAAACCCATTTCTCCCTCCACAGTTTGTAGCATAGACACAGACGGACATCCTGTGCACAATTGGATGCGCCGTGTCATTTTGCTTCATGTTCTTGTGATGAAAACATCTCTGTAACATACACAAACCAATATACCTGCTGACCAGTACACTACTTGGAACATTGCCAGCAATAGATGGAGGGGAGTGTTGCCGCGTCGCGTTACAAAGCTCTCTCACTCAGACACAAAAGAAGGAGAATGCTGCTAGGTAGTGGGAGTGATTAGTGGAGGATAGAGCATCGGACCTCTCCGTCTTCGAGAAAGAGCCGTGTTAAAAGTAATTTATCTCGCACTTTAGACAAATCAACGTTGTTTAGATTGTTACATTCTTACATAGTTCATTCCTTGTATAACTAGCTTACGTAAAATAAAGTTGATAATATGCTGGAAGATTGCTCACTTCTATCAGAATAATTGCTTGAATTCATTAGGTACCTACTAAAAAAAACAAGTGACAAAAATAATAAGTAGTTGAGATTTTGAGTCAGCTCAGTGGATTTGAGTTGAAACGAACGTTAAAATATTCTCCAATAAATTCAAGTCACTTTGGTCAATAAAGTTGGTACAGTTAAATAGATCTTATAAAGTACTTTCAACTTCAGAACATTGATGAATATATAAATAAATAAAATAAATAATATATTCAACTTGAATTGTGAGAATAGAGCTTTAAGGATTGATTAAGGATTCCTCGATTTTCAACTTGATTGGATGTCATACTATAGTGAGGTTCACGTTATAATGACAGTGAAGAAAGATAGGAGAAAAACGTTGCCGATCCTCTGTATTGTCAATGCCTTCTATAGATGTTAGCTAATACAGGTTTATTGATTAAATAAGTAAATACAATATAAAAATTTTGTAGTACGGTACCCTTTATTTTAAAAAAACTTTAAAATAGTTCAACGACTAGTTTCGACCCTAACTTAGGTCATTTTCAAGTTGAAAAAGATTTTAAATCTTTTTATATTGTTTTTACTAATTTGTTCAAAAGTAGCCTATTAAAGTGAAGTGTTTTTAGGTTTATTTATGTAATATTAACGGCTCATTCTCGTTTATTATATTTTTTTGAGCAAGAAATTATATTTTTCAAAACTTCATAATGAATTTTTATAACTAAGATGAAATATTTTGTTAATTCTACATCGTTAAAAGACGATCTGGCAACAGAGCAAAGCGAGAAAGAGATAGCGCTATCCAGTATGTTGAATGATAGCAATATCATTGCTAATCAAGCACTGCCATTATAACGTGCACCTCACCATAGTTGATAAAATAGTTTCCTATTAATTATTAATTATTCCTATTAATAGTTGATAAATTATTTTCCTTTTTCAGAATGACAAAGATGTCATCAAGATGCCAGTACCTTCCAGTTTTAATGATATAACAACAAATGCAACAATCAGAGATCATTTTGGACTGGTAGTCTACCAAACCAAATTCTTTGCACCAACAGCTTGGAAGGATGGCAACACTCGAATTTTCGTACATTTCGGAGGCGTGCACTACATATCTTATGTGGTAAATATTATTTTATTTTCACATTTTTTAAAATCCACGTATTATTAAGCTGATAATAAATTATTATTACATAATTGACAATTATTCTCAGCCTTTTTCCACCCAGGTGGGGTCGGCGTTTCGGATCAGTCGCTTCCAAGAGTCTCTCGGTCATGGGCTTTGTTTGGTGTTAGTCCCTTCTGGAAGATCTTGAGCGATACAATTTTCCCATTTATTCCTAGGTCTTCCCCTCTTCCTAGTGCCTTCCACATCTTAATGGTCGATCTAATAATTGACAATTATTAATGACTATTACAATTGATAATTATTAGCATAGAGAAACAATAGCATAATTAGATATCCCATGGTATAGGGCGTTAATTAATGTCGCAACTTTTACTGTTATCTCAAGCTGATAGTCCACGTAGTTCTTTCCTGTGAAGCTTTATGACGCTGGTAGTCTCTCATATTGTGCTGTTCATACACTCTTATCCAGTCAAAACAGTAGAAATCTACATTAATCGACAGTAATCGGCTTGAGATAACAGTAAAAGTTGCGACATAAACGCCCTAAACCATGGGATATCTACTTACGCTAATGTTTCTCTATGTTATTAGGCTGATAATAAATGAACCCAGTCATAAAGTGACTCAGCTGTGCTTCGCAAGGGTCTGTTTAAAGCAAAAATATATTGAATTCAGTTTTATAGTTTGTAGCTGATATTGAAAGTAATAATATTGGAACAATATATAATGAATAAATTGTATAACAATTACAATACAATTGAATAACAATTGTATTGTAAATAACAATTTACAATGGAAGAATGTTGTGATCAGGTTTTTACCTTACGTAAACTTTGCATCACAAATTGAATAGATTTGTTTTAATAGGCCTAATTAGAATTATAATTTCTCGAAATTTCAACAAAAATGAAAATAGTCATTTAGCCTTGGTGATCTTTATGCAAAATTTCAAGTTAATCAGTTTAGTAGTTCGAACGATGCATCAAACACGTATTTCGTATCCCTTACATTTATAAGCCTATTCCTTTCTTTCGTAAGTAGTCTAATATATATATATATAGTATATATAATATATATATATATATATAGTATATATAATATATATATATATATATATATGGAAGAAGAAGGCTCTAATTGGTTCTAATTTTGCTTTCTTTCAGTTTCTGAATGGCGTTGAAGTAGGTACCAACAAAGGTGGACATTTGCCATTCGAAATTGAACTGTCGGCCAATTTGAAAGTCGGTGAAAACACACTGACAGTCAATGTCGACAACATTTTGACTCCAACTTCACTGCCGCAAGGAACAATCACCAATGAAAAAACAGATTGGTGAGTGGAAAAATTTGTTCTCAATTGATCAACTGAATGTATTAAAATTGCAATTTAAAATACAATATGCCTACAGATGAACATTTTTAAACATAAAATAGAACACATTATCTTTTTTCTTTAGGGCTACTTTTAAAATAAATAAAAATATAAATCTCAGTACGGTACCCTCTTAAATTATTGTGTCACTTTTAACATTATTAATGTCCGAAACATGATGTGACAAAATAATTTAAAAGGGTACTGAGATTTATAATAGAACACATTCATGGGCCAATAGAATATACAACAACATTTAACAGATTTGCCGAAAATTACATATTTTTTTATTGCCCATTGAAATTGTAACGATAACAAATTTCTGAATATTGCAGGTCTCTGAAAAACATTACAACTTACTCGCATAACTGCGATTATTACGACTATGCTGGAATCAATCGTCCTGTAACTTTATTTACAACTCCAAAGAACCGCATTTGTCGTGTGTTCGTACAAACTACATATCGAGACGATATTGGTAAGTTGTTGCACATAAATACCGGGTGCTTAAAAAAAATCCATACCCACTTTGAACTTCCATTGAAAATGTATTTTTACTGTTCTACAAAGTTAAATTTCAGGAAATTAGAAAGCTTAGAGTCTAATGTAAATGAAACGTGAATAACAAGATAATGCTAATAGTGTTTAAATAGTTTACCTGCAGCATCAACACTATTCCTATTACAAGTCACCACTGATTCTCTACATCGTAGTACCAAAACACCCAATGAGATTTCTCTACACACGGCTTGAATCTCATTCCATAGAATGTCTAGGTTAAGTTGGTTTACGCTTGTACACCTCATCTTTTAGACTGGGCGTACATCGATTAGTCAAGACAAGACTAGTCACGTTAGTCACAATACTTCACATAGTTGCTTATGAAGACATGTCTAATTGCAATGACTAATCAGTGTGAGTTACGTCACAAGCAGCTATGTGAAGTATTGTGACTAAACGTGTCTGATCGTGTCTTGATTGACTGGTGTGTGCCTAGCCTTACTGTGCCCAATAAGAAGGAATCCAGTGGTGTAAGGTCTGGAGAGCGTGCTGGAAACTCCATTTGGTCCCCACTCGAGTTGTCGGGTTAGTCGAGCGCCCTATTCACTGACCTGGAAAATTTTGAGCCAGGTAAGCTCGTAGGTTCCTGTGATAGTGCGGCGGGCACCATCTTGTTGAAAATAGAAATGATCATTACCCTATAATGCACGAATGGCAGGAACAAATTCCAACTAACAATATAACATAGAAGGACGATTATGCTTTTTCGCCACACTGCACAGAAAGCAGCTGTTTTCCAGTCCCTACGTAGATCTGAAAGACCTTGTTTGCAGACGACTCTCGTCTGACGTAACAAACAGGTTTCTTTTCCGGTCTAGGCCGGAAAGTGTACTCTCTCCAGCCGCTAACATGGAAGTCCGTAGTTAATAAGTCATCCGCTAGATCGGGCGAGTGTCCATACTTTTTGTGTAAATGAGGTTTGTTTCAGCGTTTAGCTGTAAACCTCTTTGAGTTGTACTTTTTTCATGTAATGTATTCTCAATAAAACATTTATAACTAGAAGGGTTAGAATCCGAAATGAAATGATAAGAAACAGGATGAATGTTACAGAAATATCAAAGAAAAAATACTGCAGTGGCACCGACATGTGGAAAGATGGGTAGACGATGTGGGAAAAAGATCGACCACTTATGCTCTGTACAGAATTACTTCTTACTGAGGATATGGCCATGCGCAGCAGAGAAAGCATACAGCTGGAGGAATACAGAGGCGCGATGTTGCCGTTTTGAAGCGGTCAGCAATCTCCAACTTCTAGTTACTGTTCATGTGCTCATGCTACACAAGTAGCTTCCTGTCTGAAAGCGGTCAGACGACTAACAAATTGGCAACTGCGCTTCTACCTATGACTCTATTAATTGGCTGATCTCCCTCCATTTCTCGGTGCTGCATATTCCTCCAAGTCTGAAGTGAATTTGTACGGACTATAGATGTCGAAGACACTAGGAAGAGGGAAAGACCTAGGAGGAAATGGGAAAATTGTATCGCCCAACATCTTGTAGAGAAGGGACTAACACCAAACGAAGCTCACGACCGAGACTCCTGGAAGCGACTTACCCGAAACGCCGACCCCACTTGGGTGAGAAAAGGTTGAGGAAAAGAATAAAAATGCGGACGATTATGCTGCCACCTGGCGAATACGTATAACATTAATCTTGTTGAACGTGAACATATATATTTTAAAGTGTGTATACATTTTTTTAAAACATCCAGTATTATTTAAATAATATAAATATAATTGGTAATAATACAAATATTATTTGAAATTCAATTTTTTTATTGGTCAATACTGTCTGTACTATAGCTATCTACTCTAAAGACTAATGAGCTAATTTTTTCTATCCTAAAATACTACTTGAAAAATTGAACAGTGAATCAATTCTCATTAGGAACTCTTACTGCTACTGTGTAATTAATATGTACACTTATTGACTATACTATAGAAGCTAGATTCACTCAATCACTGCTCTGCTCTTTCACTGAACACGCATTATTTCTTGATTCGGCTGTAAGATATTCTCATCCGCTTCTAAAGTTTCCTCTTCACCTGTGTTGTTTGACTGGAAAACGTTTACAAGATGATCCGCAAATGTCTGCCTTTTCATCACTACTCCTTGCCCATTGTCTGTCTTGCTTTCTGAGAGGAGGAGATTGTTGAATGGTTCGTTTTATTTTCAATTGATTTGTTTTTTATTTTTGAGATTTTGTTACAGGTTTCATGCAATAATCAATTGAAAACTGCATGAGAATCTTTAAATTTTCAACTAAGAAAATTATTTGAAATCGAATCAGTTTTATTTTATTTTTGGGATCTTGTTACAAGTTTTATACTCTAATAATCTACATGAAAAATTTCAACTGAGCCAGATTTTTTCAAAGTAGTGTAAATCGAATTCATTCCTTCCTATTTTTGGAATTTTGTTACAGAGATTGGGGTTTTACGATACTCAATCGAAGACTGCGATGGAGGTCGCAGTTCGTGTGCAGTGAGATTGTTTGATCAAAACAATGAGCTTGTCATATCCGCGAGTGGCTCTTGCTTTGGAGATTTGCATATCTCTACAAAAGATCTTCATCTTTGGTGGCCCATCATGTCAAAGCATAAACCAGGATATTTGTATAATTTGGAGGTAAGTCGTTTAAGGAATTGACACTCTTATCAAATACTAGAAATATTAACTAGCAGGTTACCCGTGCCCGCAAGGGTCTAAATAAAAACTTGACCTACTGAAATCTTGAAGAATTAAAAATAGGCCTATAACCATCCTCGGTAAATTAAGAATCAATATGCAAAATTTCAAGTTGAACAGTCCAGTAGTTCAGACGTGATGATGCGTCATTTGTGAATTTCCTATCCCGTGTCATGTATAAGCCAATATTCTGTCCTTTATTATATTATAGATAATACTGAACATTGGTTCAAAAATGCAAATAATTTAGTACTGCAATCTGATGCAAAAAGGGTGATCAAACATGCTTTACCACAAAAATATTTTTAAATTTATATTAATAGTGTTGAATAACACAAATATTATAGTGTTTCATAGAATATATTTTTTAAATCGGAAAACTTTTTAATCAAAATTATTTATCAACATAATATCAATAATTTATTTAGCGAATAAAAATATTTCAAGTGTTGGATACGAGCAATTAATTTCTGTAACCCACAACAAATAACTTGAAGTTTTGTGATGCCAGAGTCATGTTACATTTGGGCAATTCTCATATTAAATTAGTTGAAAGAGAATAGAACTAGTTTAATAATGTAATAACTATCGAATTTTACTTTTCCAACTGTTCAATAGTTTACATCTAGATTATCAACTACCCAGTTTTATATATTAGTAATAGACACTAGATCATTTACTAATAGTAGTTCAAACTCGAAATCTCTCAACTATTTTTCATGTTAAATTTTAGAAATAAAATTAAGTAATTCTTTTGATAAAAGTTTGCAATCAACCAGCATATCAAACTCGTTATAAAAGCACTTCCGGGAACTGTTCAATCATTTTCATGACAATACTCTCTCATTGGAAGTCCATAGACTTTTAAAGATATTATCGAAGAGTTTAAAAAACGCTGTCCTGTTAGTACTACTATAACGCTATTTTTGTCACTAGATTCATACTACTTGTTGACCTCCTTTTGTGAGTACATGAGAATGAATCTGCGACATTAAAAAAATAAGTTACTATATTTTCAATCAGATCAGTTGAAGTTCTGAAAAAATATAAATTTACAATAATACAAAATTTGTAATTAGGAGTGAAAATGTTTAGGATTCAATTTTTAATAATGTAAAATATGGTTCGTTGAGACCCAACATCTTTTGCCATCTCAGAGTTCAAAAAATGTTGAATTATTTTTACCATAAATGGAGATAATGAAATTGACATTTTTCAAGGACGACGTCTATTCTTTGCTTCAACACGAAGAGTTAATGATAGACAAATAAAATTATGAAGAAGTAGTGTTAATGGATCACTTTTTTAGGGAAACTATTTGAATGAAAATTATTTTCACAGGTGAAGCTATTTGGATACAATAAGACAGTGGACGTCTACAGGCTACCAGTTGGCATAAGAAAAATCACCTGGGATAGTAATTCACTATTTATTAACAACGAGAAACTTTATCTGAGAGGAGTAGGAATGCATGAAGATTCAGATGTAAGTTCAACAACTATAACTCCACTACTAATACAGTAAAGATTCTCAAGTCATTAAATTTATTTATTTATGAAAAACATGGAAGCATACAGGATTTCTCCCAAAAAATTGCTTCCATAACAGCACAATTACAATAGTTCATTATACATAGTAAGAGTACAGAAAAGAAGAATATTGAAAAATTACAATGAAAGAAGAGGAAAAATAATAGAAAAAAAAGAAATGAACAAAAAAAAACAGAATCAGTACTAATCATACCCTTGATGATCCGAGAAGCAATTGAAAATGAATGATGATCTATATATGGGAGAGTTCTGATGATTTAAAGTGTTGCAATAAGGTATAAATAATCTAAAACTGTAACGGCGAGACACTGCAGAAATGTCCACATTTAACTGGGAAAGCAAAAACATTGAGCTGATTCTGCCATTGAATACATTAAAAACAAACAAAAGCATACTAAAATCACCTCTCAATTTTAATGATTCCACACCGAATATCATTCTGAGTTGTGATGTGGGAAAGTCGAAGGGGCATGTATTGTTGAACTTTTTAAAATATAAATATCTAAGGAATCTGTTTTGAACACACTCCAAAGGATGTATCAGTGAATTCTGGTATGGGTTCCAAACCACACAACCATACTCCAGAACGCTACGAATAAGTGTGTTGAAGAGATAGCACAGAGTCCGTATGCTGTTGAAATGTGAGCATGTTCTGATGATGAAACCAAGCTGCTGATATGCCTTATTCACAATCCTTTCAACATGCAGAGAGAAATATGAGCTTGTGATCGAAAACAACTCCCAAGTCTTTGAAATGTTCTACTTCTTTAATAATCATGCCATTAATATGATACGGAGTGTTGTTCAATGTAATGTTCCTCTGACGGGTAATCCTCATCACACTGCATTTTCCCACATTCACATCCAATCCATTATCCATGCACCACCCACACAGACCATCTACATCACTCTGCAAGAGCTCACAATCAACAATATCACTTATTCTTCTGGAAAGCTTCACATCATCGGCATATAATAGAACATTAGAGTGATTTATGACATTAGGCAAATTGACGCTTCGCGTCCTGTAGCTTTGCCTCCGTGACTTTGAAACGTCATATATGCAAAGTAGGGTTTGTGGGGTGATATTCACGTCTTTGCAAAAACATCAGCCTTCAGAGACCCTCCATGGAGGAAGCTCCCTACAGAGCTCCCTTGAAGGAAGATTCTTCATGAATGAGAGAGTTGTAATGTATCACCAACAATGGAAAGAGCATCTTGAACGAATGTCAGCTGATAGGCTGTGTTATACTAAAAGGACGTAACTCCAAAATGCTCCTTGTGTATTTTCTTGGATGCTAGACATTGCTTTTGAGAAGATACAAAAGAGTAGCTGTTGCTTAGGGAAAGATACATTAAAGATCTTTTCAGATGCAACACATTGCTTTTGAGAAGATACAAAAGAGCATCTGTTGCTTGTGGAAAGATACTTTAAAGCTCCTTGTGTATCTTTTCGGATGCAACACGTTGCTTTTGAGAAGATACAAAACGGCATCTGTTGCTTATGGAAAGATACATTTTCAAAAATGCTCGATGTTTTTGAATGGGTATTATTGTAGCACGATCTCCGTAAACAAAGCCATAGTGCATTCTGGTGACGTCAGCACAGGTAGGGCTCCTACACCAATTAAAACACTAGCTGATATAGATCAGCTGAAATCAACAATTTTTTATTGGTGTAGGAGCCCTACCTGTGCTGACGTCACCAGAATGCACTATGGCTTTGTTTACAAAGGTAGTGATTGTAGTCTAGTGGCCCTCTGCCGATAGGCAAAGCTACAGGATCCGGACTTAAATTATGATTTGTCTATAAGTAATTTATTATCAGAATATCTATTTTTGTTTTAGTTGCGTGGCAGAGGGTTTGACAATGTGATTCTTGCCAGAGACATGAATCTGATGAAGTGGTTGGGAGCGAACTCGTTTCGCACGTCGCACTACCCTTATGCAGAGGAAACCCTCAACCAAGCCGATGCTCTCGGGATTCTCGTCATTGTCGAAACTCCCGCCTGTTCCCTTGAGTAACAACTATTTTCTATTCAACAAAAATTACAGCAGGAAATTTTGAATTTTAAATGAAAGTCTTTGCTAGCTTTCCAATGTCTAGTTTGTTCAACTAGTTCTGAAATTGTTGTCAGGTGGCGTCAGCTGTGTTTAAAATTAATTGATCACTTCTTACTTGATTATATAAATGAAAATACTAAAAATAATAAATTAAAATACAGTATGAATAAAATGTGGCAAACAATATTATAGAAGACTAGACTAGCGGGTAACCCAGGGAAAATGTGTTTAAACATTAAATTTACAAACATTAATGTTTAAACATTAAATTACGTTTAAACACGTAATTTATTTTTCCTACAGTTATCTTAAAAAGTGGCCATTCCTGCACTGATTACAGAACGCAAAGGATCACTTTTCCACTCTAGTGTGGGAAAAATTTTTTCTGCACTCCAGATTTGCAACATGGCAACACAAAATAGTTGGTGGGTTATATGGAGGATTAGTGCACAGAAACAAAAATTAAGTTGGTAACAATGACTGTGGTTAGATTTAGATAAGAATCATTTCAATGACTACCCTACATTTATGATAAAATCCCAATCTAGAAATCCAAAACAAGAATAATGTTCATCTAAATCATAATTAAATAATCATCGTTTACAAATTCTCATCATTCAATAATAAATAATACTTCTTTTTCTATTGATAATTATTATTTCAACTGCAAGCAATGAGAAAAGTAGCAAATATACATTATAAAATTCGAATTTTGAGGTTAAATGATTACCGTTAAATATCCATATAAATAAAAAAACATAAGAATACTACAATAAAATATTCTCTGTTGTCTATGTTATTTTTATAAATATTTTCCAGTTTCCTTTGAGCATTTTTCTTGGTAATTTGAGCAAAAGTCTACATTTCTGAATCCTGTTTCTGTAGTTTTTAGCTGGATGAAACAAACTTAGGTACGATTCTTCCCGCTAGGTCGCGCGCTTGTCGGTTCAGCCATCTTGTTGTGTTCAGCCATCTTGCAGCTCGGTTCAGCCAATCAGCTGTTGGTGTGTATTTTGAATGCAAATTTTTTGTTCTGTTTTTTTTCTGATTCTTGAATGAATAAAAAAGAGAACTTTGGCTGAGAATTTTCAACTTCAATTGGATTATTAATTTTTAAATGAATTAAGGTTGTTATTAATAACAGCATCACACACATAAACATTTGATGGTTTTCAGCCATCACTTTATCCATATTATTCATTTATTCCTCTGCTGCACTCAAGAAGCCATTCCGCCCTTGCCTACGGCTTGGGCGTAAACGTTTCTTTCGGTGCAGCAAACTGTCACTTTGCGCACTAGTTGCACAAATAACTATATTTACAAAGACAACTCTCCATAAGTATTGTGGAGATGCCCAGGTGATGATGAGGGGATAAATGTTAATACAGTAGAAACGTTTCTATTTTTGATGATTTCATGAATCGATCGATAGAGAGAAATAAGAAGCGCTTACTTTTAGCAGCTTAGGGGTCCGGAATTCGATTCCAGATATTACAAAAATGATGAATCGGTTTTATAATCTATTATAATGGTTTCTTGAAACCAGAGATGTGTTGTTTTTTGAAGTTAACTGCCAAATTAGATATCAGTGAACTGTCCTTCCAACGAAACTCCCGTCCATTCAGCGATTTAGAGTAAGCAAAATTAATAAGCAAATTAATATCTTATTCTGTGAGATCCAAACTTCTGGTAACAAACTATAAATTTTAATTACAAATTATAATTTTCAACTAAGCTGGGATGCAGCGTTTCGTTCCTACTCATGTTCAATATTGTGTGGGGTGGAGAGGTGGTGGTGGGACAGATCACATATATGATTGGGTGGTGTGACATGCACCATTCTAGGTCGTTATCCGTGTTCGTATCGGCCTGCATGACACGATGACAGGTATGTCGCCGGCTTTATATTATGTGCATGTGGGCTACTAATGAATGAATAAGTTCTAATTATTCTTCACTTTCAGCCAATTCGGAGACAAAATCAAAAGGGAGCATCAGAGAATTTTGACGCGAATGATAAACCAGCACAAGAACAGACCGAGCGTGATCATGTGGTCGCTGGCTAACGAGCCGCTCACCTACAAAAACGAATCTTCCCAATATTTCAGGTAAAACAATACTAAATACTATATTTCAGGTAAACAATACCCTTGTTTTTTTGTAGAAACATAAACTTTCATCTCTAATAATAATTATGAGAAAGGCCAAATACAAATTTAACAAAGTCACCATTTCACAAAATCAGGCAACGTTGAAAGTCGAATAGCCACATGAACAATATAATACGTTATTTTAATATGCGAATGATAGACTCTAGATAACTATAGTGAGGTCCACGTTACAATGACAATTGATTAACATTGGTGTTGCTATCCTTGTCCATCATTCAACAAATCGGATAGCGCTATCTCTTTCTCGCTTTACTCTGTTGTCAGATCGTCTTTCAACAATGTAGAATTAATAATTAATTAACAAAATATTTCATCTTAATTATGAAATTATAGAAAATATAATTTTTTGCTTTATAAAATATGATTGATTTTTTTAGATGGGAATGAACAGTTAATATTAGATCAATAAACCTGTATCAGCTACCGTCTATAGAAGGCATCGACAAGACGAAGGATCGGTAACGTTTTTCTCCTATTTTTCTCCACTGCCATTATAACGTGGACCTCACTTTTAGATAACTAAAGTGAGGTCCACGTTACAATGACAATTAACATTGGTGTTGCTATCCTTGTCTATCATTCGACAAAACATATAGCGCTATTCTTTTCTAGCTCCACAACATTGCCAGATAGTTTTTAATAATGTAGAAATATTTAATTCTAGTTATAGAAATTCATCAATCATTGAAAAATATTTCTTCTAGTCGAATAAAATATAATTAGGTATTTGAAATAAGAATGAACAGTCAATAGTTATCCTCTATAGAAGGCAGTGGCAAGGCAGAAAATCGGTAACGCTGTTCTCCTATATTTCTCCACTGCCATTAAACCTGGACCTCACTATGGTATCAGTCTTTGCATGTCCAAAATAATTGAGAGAAAAATTTGTTTTTTTTTCTAAAATAAGGAGTTTTTCTTGTTATTGAATTTAACAAGGGACGATGTTTGTTTATTATTTATTTTAAACTTTATAAAATGAAAACTCAGAAAGTGAAAGTGAAAGTGTGTGAGAAAACATGAAGAACCCAATACATAACCTATAAACTTGAGTGTTGATAGG
The DNA here is from genome assembly GCF_014356525.2 of Nilaparvata lugens. Classification (NCBI taxonomy): domain Eukaryota; kingdom Metazoa; phylum Arthropoda; class Insecta; order Hemiptera; family Delphacidae; genus Nilaparvata; species Nilaparvata lugens. The sequence continues at coordinate 33,614,020 of NC_052513.1, read as the reverse complement.
AAATGACATTGGGTAATACGGCAAGGCAGAACATCCGAAAGGATCTCTCTGCCGATAAAAGCCATAAGAATAAATAAATTTATTATGTTTGTTTACGAGTTTTTCATGTTATTGAATTTAACAAGGCACGATGTTTGTTTATTTGTCTGAATTGTTTATCGATTTGTTTCTTTCAATTTTAGGAATTTAGTAGAAGCGGCACGCCGTTATGATGAAAGCAGACCAATAACATTTGTGACAGCGCAAGGCAGCAAAAGCGACAAAGCTGTAAGATGCCATTTTTACTAATAACTTTTCATTATCATCCTCTCGTCATCATCCGCCTCATTACCCACGCACAAGCCTGGAGCTCATGTGGGCATCACCCTCAGAAAATTATTATCAAATCACTTAATTTAATGTGAAATATTTACCTACTTTGCATTATAGCAACTGGAAATAGAAGAGGACAAACATTGAGATCTGTTGGAAGGGTGATTTCTCAAGTGCAGCTCCAATAATTGACAGTGCGCTACAAAATTAAAATACGCTACAAACTTCCTTTAATAATAATTTGTGAAATTGGAATACAAACTTCTTGAGCTGGAATTAGAAAGTACAATAAACTAAATTCTCAAAATGTTTTCCAGCTCGACAGAATTTTATTGAGTTAGCTTCTTAGACCCGGTTGCACAAACGCCGGTTGAATTATAATCGTGATTAATTTCACGATAACCAGTCTGAGAAGACTTTATCGAAAAGAAGGCATCTCTAATAGGTTCTCGTGAATTTAATCACGTTTAAAATTTAACTGGTTTTTGTGCAACCGTCACTTAGTTTCCTGTCAAATAAGGTATGGACTTCATTCAAAAAATTGAGGTTCAGTAGTCAAATTTTAATTTAATGAGATTCTTGAATTTTCATCAATACATGACTCATCTGATTTATGTAGATCAATTACTTTTTTCAAGAACTAATCTAAAATTTTTTCCATCTGCAGGTGAAATACATGGACGTGATATGCTTCAACAGATACAAGGCCTGGTATGAACGTCCCGGAAGGCTTGAATTGATCAAAGACATGATGCAAAACGAGATTGAGTCATGGCATAATACTCACAACAAGCCAATCATAGTCACCGAATATGGAGCTGGCAGTGTGACGGGCTTTCATAGTGTACGTAAAATCTATAATATAATAAAGGAAAGAATTGGCTTATACACTCACGGGATAGGAAATTCATTAATGAATCGTCTTAACTACTGGACTGATTAACTTGAAATTCTGCATATAGATTTTTAATTTACAAAGGATGGTTGTAGGCCTATTTAAAATTCTTCAAGATTTCATTAGGTCAAGTTTTTAAATGGACCCTTGCGGAGCACGGGTTACCTGCTAGTTAATAATATTTTTAGTACCTATCTAAAAGGAGTGTCAATCCCTCAAACAACTTACCTCAAAATTATACAAATATCCTGGTTTATGCTTTGACATGATAGGCCACCAAAGATGAAGATCTTTTGTACAGATATGCAAATATCCAAAGCAAGAGCCACTCGCGGATAAGACAAACTCATTATTTTGATCAAAAACTGCCCACTGCACACGAACTTTTGTCTGTATTAAATATTTTGTTTGGTAAAACTAGTACAATTCCAGAGTGTGTAACGGCAATTGGTTTCTTAAAATTTTCTTAATTTCACGTTAATACTTAAAATACAGTTAGATTCGCTACGAACTGGTAGCATTTCCATTCATTTATTTATTCCATTTATTGAATGGGAATGATCACAGTTCGAAGTAGATCTCAATATAGGTAAATAAAACGTTAAATTTAGTAACTTAGATACTCTACCTAAAAACTGAAATTCATTTCAAACTGTGAGCAATGAATGAATGGAAAGCATTAATGTTATTCATAAAGAATGCTGTCAGAAGTGTACCGGTACTCAATTTAGCACTTCAGTCCAATCCAAGAAATTTATACCAATATTCATCTCTACTTTCCCTTTTTTTGTCCGTTCTTAAACTACAAAACCTGCACTGATATAAATAAAAATATAAATCTCAGTAGGCTACCCTTTTAAATTATTTTGTCACAACATGGCATTACTGTCCAAAACATGTTGTGACATAATAATCTAATAGGGTACTGAGATTTATATTTTTATTTATATTAGAAGTAGCCCTGAAGAAAAAAGACTGCACTGATATGTTTGCTCAAAATTGCTTCGGTACCTAACCTAACCAAACCCCATGTAATTTGGTGCAGTATTAAGTTTACAGTGACTGTCATCAGAGTTCTGAAGGGTCATTTATTATACATGGAATTAAAAAAAAATATAGGATACATGCGTCACAATACGACAGATATATTTTCCAACTCGCTCTGTTTTTTTCATAGCTATAATATTATTACGACTGATAAATTTCAAGTTGTGAAGTGTATTTTTTGACCAATTAACTTGGGGCCTATTATTTATTTATTTTATGTACATTTCACAATACACAAATCAAATACATGATTAGAAAAGGATCAACAGGCCTAGCCCAAAACTGCTCCCTCTCCGAATTTCGATAGTAGTAAGCCTATGACTAAAAAGTAGGTTATGTTGTTTCACTTTAAATCAAATTTCGAGTTACAAAATTATATTAGATACCGGTAGATTTCATGATTGGTTTCAAGTTTTCTTGGTTAGTTTACCATGTGATGTAGGTACAATACTATTGATGTACTGTATCAATTATGAACAAGTCATGTCAGAGGCCCTGTAATTGATCAGGTGCGACCTGAAAATTCTAACATCAGACCTGAACCAATTAGGTTCCCTATAAACATCTAAACGAACTGTACTAAAATGCGTGATTGGATCGATGAATAACAATTATATTATACAAATTATTAAATACTGATTTGATTCGTCAAGAGCAAAACGAATTTCAATAGTTTGTGCCACTTTTCTATTACATCAACAGTTACCCTCGACCATGTGGACTGAGGACTACCAGGTGGATCTACATAAGGAGCACTTTAAGGCTTTCGATGAGTTGAAAGGAAAAGGCCTCAGTGGCGAAATGGTCTGGAATTTCATAGATTTCAATGTTCCACAAGGTGAGGAAACTAAATAGCTAGGTATTTATTAAAACAAGATAATTACTTGCAATTAAGTAACGTACGTAATCTAGTAATTCAGAATTTTTATCGTCATCTGGATAGATTTCCTCAGAAGTACACGGGAATGATAAAATGTAATCATGGTTGGAAGATATTTGTCTTGTTTTCTATGAGCAAATAAACTTTTCTGAATCTGATTGATGTTGCTTTCCATGACGAAACACTATATAATAAATTTGTTGTAGTTTTGACACTGTGTTACATTTGTAGATATTTGAAAAACACTTACTTTTTTGGTGGATTGAGGTATGCAATCTGAATATATGAATGAATAATTCTGAAATACCTAACGTATCAATACTGGTGACTAACTACTAACATAGAGAAACATAGGTTAGCGCTACTTCTAATTATTAATAAATACAAAATAAAACATCCAAGTATCCTTTATAAAAAATGTTTACTCACATGTTTCTACATTGTCATTTTCAAGTGAATGAATCAATTTTTTAAAAGGGTACTTGGATGTTTTATTTTTTATTTCTTGGCACTAATTTCTCTATTCTTATTCTATGCTATTCTACATATTCTATGCTTCTAGTTTTCATTACGTATGAAATAACGATTTTTATTATCTTGAGAGGAAAGATACTGGGTAACTCACCAAATTTTCTTGGTTCAAAATGTATAAATTATCGCCGAAACTCCAGCTTTTTAATAAAGGCACTCTACGTTGACATCTTTCATACTGAAATTTCACATCGAGAAAATTTTTGATAAGTTGATGGATAAGATTTATCAACAAGATATTAAGATTTAATATCTTAATGTATTTTGTATGTTACCGAATAAATCTATATCTCAATTATAGAAAATAACGTGTATTTGAGGTTTTTTTAAATAATTATACACTTCTAGTTTCGACATTTATGTCATTCTCAAGTCAGTGTTCTCTTTTCAAAATTGAGAATGACATAAATGTGAAATTAGTAGTGTATAATTTAAAAAAATATTACAAGGGTACAAGGTCGTTATTTCCTGCAATCGAACACTAATGTAGCACCGTTAGATTACTTCATCAGAAAGCATTATATTTGCATTAATTCAATACTTATTGTACCGTAATGTATTTTTTCTAAATAGAATGAGAATATTTGATCTTGTTTTTATAAATTATCAAAAATATTAGAGCTATAACAATTTGAATTATTGCTAATAGTTGAATTATTAAATAATTAGCTAATAGTTGAATTATCTATTTACAACTTTCAGAATACAACCGACCAGGGAGATGTTCCAAAGGACTTTTCACCAGGGAACGACAGCCCAAGGCTGTTGCCCATGTTGTAAGGGATCGTTACCATTTGCTGGCAGAGGAATCTCCAAAAACTTGCAACAGAGTGTAGTAAATTTGTTGAATAAACATTTTGCGTTTCATGAAACCACCTCGATGAAAAGACTGTTTTGTTATCTAGTACGTCTAATATCATAGATACCATACAATTTATAGAGTGGACTACATTAATAAAATAATTACTTGGTAAAATGCTCTAACTTATTTATAAATCTCACTTAGGCCCGTATGCAGATACTCGGTTTAAACGGAGAAATGTCAGCTGCTCGTTTAAACCCCGAATGGAACACATTTATGAAAATGCAACCATATCTACAATCAAACTTGGTTTAGCGTTAAACCTAGTGTTAACATATAAATGGCCCTTAAACAGTCAATTTTGGGACCCCTTAAACTCTGAAATATAATCGGATCTTAATCAATATTCATTTAAACTGTGAGAAATTTGAATGAATGCTAAATCAATAGGAGTTTAAATTAATGGAATTCAAGTTTCGAGATGAGCCTATCATTTCCCTATCAATCATTGTTCCAATATGTATCAGCTTGTATGAATTTAAGAGCCGGCCACTCTAAATATAATTCACAAGTCGCTTCCTGGTGGTTATAATGAAAAAATCGCTTCCTGGTGGTTCGGAGCCCACCTAATGTATGTTCAAATCTATCCACCTCAAAAACAGCAAAAAAATCTACAAAACATTTTAAAATGGAAAACTTGAAAAAATCGTATACCTCTTTCTTTTTTCAAAAATTTTAATTCTGCCACCTGGAATAAAAGAGAAAAAAATATTAATAGAATTGTGTTATCAATAGCATACAACATAGAAGTATAAAAAACTTATCAATTTTTTTATTCGATTAAGATTGCTTAAGTGTCGAATAGCAGTTTGGTTAGCATAAGAAGTTTATCAAATAAGAGTTTTTTTTAATGTCAATAATTCAAACAAAATGTCATAGTTAACCATCAAAGAACAATGAAAGATGTATCCATCAATGAACAACGAACTTGTAGTTGGTTGTAGATATTATTGAGTGAACATTTATTTTTAAATGCAATCAGCTTCCAAGATTACGTGGTTATAGTATATAGCTGAATATTATGGAATAGCACTTTTGTAAATTATCTCAACCACAAAAAAGAGCTATTCGTTATTGGGTTTGAGTATGAAGAGTAGTTGACTATTAATGATTAGGTTTTGAACTGAGAATACAAGCTACAATACAATTACAACTAAAATACCGTACTACGAAAATAAAAAATTCAATTTTTTTTTTAAATAATGAATATACAATTGAAAATACTTACAAACGTAAAACCTTGTCCTTGCCCCCGGAGCCAACTCTCTGACCATCTGGCGACCAATCGACCGCAAACACTTCATCGGCATGACCTGGCAAATCCTGCTCCAGTTTCTTTGTTTTCATGTTCCAAACTGAAAAATACAACAAAATATCATGATTTGACAACGAAAAAAGGTTACAATTCAAAGGTATCTGATTAAAAATGAGAAAAAGTTACAATTCTAAGCAATAGTATAGTAAGGATATTGAAGCCTTATAGTCCGAGAGATATTACTTTTTACACGGCTCTTTCTTGAAAACAGAGAGGCCCGATGCTCTTTCCTTCACTAATCACCTCCCACTACCTAACAGCATTCTCCCAACTTTTGTGTCAGCATCCAATTGTGCACAGCATGCTTACTCCTCCCCACTACTCTGTCCATGCTACAAACTGTGCAAGGATAAATCGGTTTCCCCTCTTCATGTTAAAAGTAGCATCTCTCGGACTATAGTATTGTCAGTATACATGTATAATATGTACTATATTTGAAAAAGTAGTATAATATCCAAAAAAGTTAAGATTGTGATTGAATAGTTCAAAGCTGAGAAAAAACTAAAGAACAGCTTGAAGGTATCCTACAAGATTGTATCTACAAGAATATTCAATTAAAGATGAAGAAAGGTAACAATTCAAAGGTGTCCCATTGAAAATAAGAAAACGTTACAGTTCAGACGAATATTTCAGTAGGGATAGTGTAGTAGTGGCCCTAGTATTTAATATTTTTTTAAATAATTTCAAGAATTGTTTATTGATAGATAAAAATGGTTCCAACTATGAAAGGGTACATGGTTCTGGACGCGACACCACGCGTTAACGTCACACCTCCAAGACCATGAATGGGTACAGCACTATATTTCTTCTTTTTTTATTCGAATAGCTCGTTTGAGAGCACATCTAATCAATATTTTGGGACACTATTATGTTATGCTATGTTCTGTGCTCCATTCTCGCCTGTGTGCCCACCATCAATTTCATTCTTTCTGATCTCTTTCTCAGCTGTTCAATGTTGTGGGGATCACGTCTCTTCATTTCCTTCTCCTCCCCAAAGATCACACTGCACTTTTCGTCTGAAGATTTCTCTATTTTGAATGTTCTCTGCAGTGATATCAGCCTCCTCACAATCCTTCAGCGTCCGCACAAACCATGCCGGCCTAATTTTAAGTTTCATTATATTATCAAAAACTTGTGTTAGAAGTCGGCTATCATCTATTTTTCTGAACTCACAAGGAGGTTGAAGAGAACAAAGCCCTTCGAGTTGGTGTAGTGCTAGTGGAGTAAAAAAAAGTATATTGAATAAAAGTGTAGTGAAATAATTTAAATAGATTGGAACTGTAGGCTTCACTGGAAGACTTTAGCAATAAAAATTAATTTAGGATAAGAAATAACAGAACAAAATTAATGGTTAGTCCTCGTGACTAGTTTTAATAGAAATAACAAAAAAATCTATTTTTGATATAAGCCCAAAAAAGAGAGTCTTCTTTTCCTTAAATTTCTTTTGGTTTTAAAAACATCAACAAAACCTACTATTTTAGAGTACTGGTATGCCCTCTTGTACGGGACTCTGTATATCGCGATATACACTTTAAAGTTAGGAGACTACATTGAAGACATGAAATGAATGTTTAAATGCTTGAAATTGCTGATTAATGAGTAGGCTACCTTTCAAAGTCGAATCAGCACTGCCGCTGACCATAAGCCTCGAATCAGCTGACCAGGCCACCATGTATACTGCTTGCACATGACCTCGCAAAGTTGCTATGAACCTGAAAATCAAACAATTCATTAGTAAACCACTAATCCTTGAAGCAATAATTTATTGTTTCATCATTCATTGTCATGAACAATAAAAATTCAAAACAATCTACTTATAAAACAGTCACAGCAATCAGAATTCAAAACTAAGGCTCAACTCACACTTACGCGACTCAGGTCGAGAAGAGACTCGACTCTAATCGAGAGCATGTGTTTTCAAAGAAATGGTGACGTCGCGGAGACTAGAATCGACTGGTCTGACTGTCACCATTTGGAAACACATGCTCTCGTCTAGAGTCGAGTCTCTTCTCGACCTGAGTCGCAAAAGTGTGAGTTGAACCTTACATCTATCACACAAAGGAATCAAGGCCAAATAATTCTAATTTATCTATAAACCTTGTAAATAATCTGTAGTAAAATTCATTTCAAGCCAGTTTCAACACCTGACAGTAATGAACTTAGAGACTAATCTCCATTCTTTCTACTTTCCACTACTATTCTGGTAACTCATATTTCTTTGTAGCTTATTCTTTTATCTATTTCTACTTCTATCTATAGCTATTTCTTTGTGAGGATTTGGCAACGGTTCGGAGGTAGAAACGATAGTGCTACCTATGTTATTATTTATTCTTTATTGATTCATACAATAAGTACATCATCAAAATGATAGGGAGAAAAATAAGATAACCTTGTGCTATTCCTCTCCCAAGTATAGATAAGGTTACAAATAGCCCGAAAGTTAAGTCTTGTAGTTGTTCACTTCAACATAGCATTGAAGACAGTTCATTTCAGCAGCATTTTCGCTATTTATAAGGAATGCTGACAATATGAAATGAGGATGACTACAGCCCCAGTCCACGGTATGACCCATTAATGTGGAGTAAATTCCACATGGCATAAAATCCAGTAGCACAGTAATATTATTTATGATTAAATTAGTGATATTATTATTAGTGAAGGTGTCCAACTCACTTTCCTGTTGTTCCATGCCACAATTTGATCGACTTATCGAAAGATGCAGAGGCAATGGTGCGAGCATCGGGTGAAAATAGCACATGATTTATCAACTGTTGATGTCCTGTCATACGGGCTGCAACAAACAAATAAAATAACTCAATAGATTACTTCAATCACAAAATGTTATACAAATAAGGAATTGTCTAGATAACTAAGCTGCGTTTACACAAAAGTTATTAACAAAATGTTAATAACTTAATTCTTATAGATTGAATATAACTTATCATACACATGATGAACATATGTGTTTGTCAAGTTCAGTTCAATCTAATAGAATCTATAAGGATTAAGTTATCAACATTTTGTTAATAACTTTGGTGTAAACCCAGCTCAAGAATTCAACTTCAACAACATTTGATAAAAATAAACAATTGAATAGATAATCAGCCCGCACACACGGACAATAGTAGCTTTTTCTAGCTGTTAGGGAACACGGAATTGAAAATGTGGGGAACTCAAACTTACATGATTTTTCCAATTCCGCGTTCCCTAACAGCTAGTGGAAGCTGCGAGAGTACCTGGGTACAACGTGCTATAGCATTCTCTTCAGAGATACAAAATCAAGAGAAATTGGGACTTGAGAAAAGACAGAAGATAGAAAAACAACTGAAAATGAAGGTAATGTCATCATTTATATTAATTCTATCATTAGTATAACTTCAACTGAGAAATTTAAACCCTTTTAAACAATGTCACAAAAGACAACCTAGTTAATGGAATATACTATAAACTGAATATAATAGACTTAGAGAATCTTATTACCTAATTACAAGGATACAATCTAGAAACTCTATTGTGGCATTCTTAAAAGGGGGTTGAATTTATTAGTCGAAGTTATCTAGAGAGTAAATTCATAGAATGAGAAAACAGCTTACCATGAAATTCGAAGGAAACATTGGCACTCATAAAATTATGAGTTGTACATGAAAATCTTCCTATTGTAGTCTGAATCTTCAAAAACATTTCAAACGTTACAAAAATGAAAATTTCAGGGCGATTTCAGTTGTAATATAACAGTTGTAAGGCCCATTGACGATTCAAGGTATTAGGCTAAGTGGGACCTTCCCATAAAATAACTTCTCACCAATAAAAAAGCATAAGAATAAATTTGTTTATAAATTTCACTAAATCCAGTATCAAACATTATAATATGAATTCCTCAATATAAAATTAACTGAATAGCCCTCGATAATACATCATAATAAATTTTCAGCCGACAAGAAAATTCATTCTCAAAATCGTTAGAAAACTCATTAATGAAACTGTAAGATTAGATGACATTTTACTTACCAATAGGTTTATTCTCATTGGAAGACCACAGGAATAAAGTGAAGTCATCGGAGCCTGACACTAGAAGTTCACCCCTTGGACTGTGAACTGCATTAAAGCGACTCAGGGCCAACTCTCTTCGTTTTACCTCTGAAAAAATTAAAATGTTCAAATTCATGACTTGGATTACATTAGTCTTTAGGCTGCACAATAATCAAACAGAGTTTATTAGCCTCAACACAATCATGTTGAAAATGTTTTCAAATATGAGATTGTTGCTTAAAACTTTTTATTTTTTAATTCTTCACCGACATGCATTCATCATTCAGTTAGAATAGAATAGAACTTTATTAGCATAATTCAGATAATACAAGAAGAGAAAATGAAAACTCATTCACAAAAACACCTCGTTTGAAAAAGGAATTCAAAATAACAAAACATGTTCTCTTTTGACAAAGTAAAAAAAGTTCTTCAGGCTTGACCGAAGCCGTCAGCCGTCATTATTCAGTTATTATCATAAATAAATCATTATTGCAATCAACAAAAAGTGATACACATCGTGTAAAGGAGATCAATAGATTCTCATCTGAAAGATACAACTGACAATGATGCCATGAGCATAAAGTTTAGCGAAAATAAACCTATTCGAGTGGAACTACCGAACTAGACCACTACCTCCGGAGGTAGTCACTAGACTAACTAGTAAATTATCTCATTTCTACAACAGTGTTAAATCTTGTTTCATTATAAAACTAGCACGTAGCCCGTGCTCCGCAAAGATCTATCATAAAACTTTAGCTAAAAACTTGACGTAATAAAATCTTGAAGAATTGAAAATAAGCCTATAATCATGTGGGCTCTTATATTCATTTTATAATATTGTAATTGTGTTGTAAAAATTGTATGATACGTGAATAAATAAATTGAAATTGAATTGAAATCCTCGGTTGATTAAGAATCTATAAATGCAAAATGACAAGTTAATCAGTCCAGTAGTTCAGACGTGATGATGCGTCAAACATAATTTTCCTGTCCCGTACGTGTATAAGCCAGTTCTTCTTTCATTTATAATAGTATGGATTACTATAATACTTAATGTATTACATGTAATACTTAATGTATTACATCCATCCATTAATTCTAAAAAAATAGAATGTTTAGCTATTTAGGAATAGCAAAGTGAATTGTGTAATAGCGCATATCAATAAAAATAAATTAATTTAGTTGATAATTATATATTCTCAACAGTTCTACATAGAATATCGAACACTATTAGTTTGAATTAAGATTGTACTTACTGTCATTAGGATCGATATTATCGGCAGGAGTGACGACGGCACTCGTTCTAAGCACATAGTCAGTGCTCAGTGCTAACGTATTCACCCAGTGCGCATGACCCTGCAATGTACGTAGGGTCACCTCTTTCGATGAGAAAACGCTGTGCTGTTCAAACACAAGACATTCATTTTCAATAAATGCATCACTGTTTTCAAACGTCTTCTGTAGGAATAGTAGGGAAGGCGGAATAGTGGTACTTATCCATATTGAATAATATCCATATTTAAGGTTAAGGCCCGCCGCAAAGTAGACTCACGCTAATCCACGAAAAGCAACCCACGCCGTGGGATGTTTTGTGTTTCATTGCTAAGCTTTTCCAGACATCTGTGTAATACATGCAATGAATAATCCACTTGTCAGCTGATTGATTATGAATAATTCTATAGCAATGGTTTACAAAACATCCCACGTCGTGGGATGCTTTTCGTGGATTAGCGTGAGTCTACTTTGCGGCAGGCCTAACAGTATTTTCTATGGCTATTGAAATAATTTTTAAATGATTTATTGCCGCCATCGATTGGCATTTTAACCGTGTCCAAAAAAATATGATTATAAGGGTGCAAGTTAGTTCATTTTTAAAATGAATAAGAAAGACTTGAAGTTTCAAACAACAAATTTATTAAAGTAGCAATATAACGGTTTCAGATTTTATTGTGAATCTATAGCAAGATAAAACTAAAGTACAGCAGAAGAATGACCAAGAGATACTATTGGTAGATCTGATGAATGACCTATCAAGGTGAACGTTTGCAATTGGCCTAGACAAACCACTCTCACAGCTAGAGGCTCATTTAAACCTCACAGCAATGACGGTTCTTAATACAGACCTTAGACCAGTTATAGAATAGACACGCTGGGAAGTCTAGCCTCTGAAGCCAACATCTACTGCCATATCGCCCCATCGTGACGTTAGCATCGGAAGAAAACTTTCAGATTGTGTCTATTTCAGATGGAAGTAAATTATTATTTATGAAAATGGTAAACTCCCGCTGCGCTCCCGCCGCAATAGACACAATCTGCTATGGAAAACAATGTAAACAAACTCTACAGAAAAGTTTTCTATCCGATGCTGACGTAACGATGGGGCGATATGTCAGTAGATGTTTGCTTTATCGACTTTCAGTATGAACTGAATGAGTTTTTCAGTTGTGAAAGTGCTGCTTTGGAGCGGTATTTTATTTGATGCCTGCTCTTGTTGCCTTGAGTGCATGCTTTTTTTTCATTTTTAATGACTTGTCAATCTGTGACCATCCAATGTGGTTCACATTATGGACAGAAAAAACATAATAATAATAATAATAATAATAATAATAATAATAATAATAATAATAATAATAATATAATAATAATAATAATATAATAATAATAATAATAATAATAATAATAATAATAATAATAATAATAATAATAATAATAATAATAATATAATAATAATATAATAATAATAATGATACTAATATTCAATGGGGCGTGTCTATTCTATAACTGGTCTAAGATACAGACAAGATGATGAAAATAAATGAATTATAAACACCTGATCATAATAAACAAATATTATAATACCCATTAAATAAATAAAATGATCACCGATTATGAATCGAAATAGCAAAATCGGATATAATTGAAAACGAGAAAATCAGACACTGAAAAAACAAAAACTGAAACCTATGATAAAACTAGATTAGTAATATTGAATTGGCTGCGATTAATGTCATTCAAACTGTATTTTGAGTCATTCCTTCTCACCCTACTTATTTCCAGAACATTTAATAATTAAGTCTGTAGCGTGAATGTTGATGTTGTGGAACTTTTTCATAATTGAATAGACTTGAAACGCTGTCAAAAATCCACTTTAATTAAATAATAATTCTGAGGTTGATGCCCACTTAAGGTCTTAGGCTTGTGAGAAGGATGATGATGATGATGATGAGAGATTTAGCATTATGTTAAATTGTCTACCTCTATTATTAAAATTATAACCGAGAACATTCAATCATTTACAAGTCAGAAAACTAATAATTTGTATAACATTAATGAGAAATTATATACAATTATTTGTAAATCAGAAAATATAATTATTCAAATGAACTTACATCATCAACTTTCCACACTTTGATGGTGCGATCCTGTGATGCGGAGTATAGGTGGCCAGTCCCTCCCCACTTGAGGGCGGTGACACTACTGGTGTGACTCGACAGCTGACGCACTATTTGACCCAAAACTGCGTCCCAGATTTTTATACTCGCATCTTTCGATGAGCTGGCAAAATATCTGCATTCAGGATCTGTAATCGAGCGAAATTTGAGTGAGATTAAAGAAGTGGATAGACAAACATTTTCTTTCCAAATTAAGTAGATAGGAGCTAGATTTTGCCTGAGTTTACCTAAGTAAAACAAGATTTCAAACTAAGTCCTGAAGCTAGCTAGATTCCCATAAATCGTTATCAGTAGCTTGGATTCCCACATATCGGTATCAGTGTACATGTCTGGTATAGCGTAAATATTATTCCTTTATGATCTTATGGGACTATTCATACTCGCTCGGCCAGGCTGAGTGAGAATAGACCCATTAGAACACATGGAAATAATATATTCACTGTACCGGACACAATGATACTGATATATGTGGGAAACCAGCTTTAGGCTAACTTGAGTTGATTGCTTGACAAAGTGAGAGTACATTCTTGTAAATTCATAATTTTATTCACAGTTACAAGTAGATGAATTACATTTTTATAATATTTATTTAACAATGCACAAATCAAATACATGATTAGAAAAGTACCAACAGGCCTATATATCCCAAAACTCTTCCCTTTCCGAATTTTGATAGTAGTAAGCCAATGTCAAGGTAGGTTATGTTGCTTCACTTTCAATCAAATTCCGAGTCCAGAAATATAAAAAGCAAAATTCAGAATTTAATTAGATTCACATATACTAGTAGTTCTGTGAACATTAGACCTCACGCAGTATTCTCATCCACAAGTACCTGATTGAAACTATAGACCTTATGGAAATACAGCAATAGACTGGCTTCTCCACACATCTATGTAATCACTTGTCAGCTGATTTATGATGAATAATTCTATAGTCTGATTTTTACTCTAATATTGGCGTATGAAGAAGGCTTCTTTTTCCTTGTATATTATCCTTGAAATGCAAAATTTCCAAAAACCTTGTATATACGTCGACGCGCAATTAAAAAAGGAACATACCTGTCAAATTTCATGAAAATCTATTACCGCGTTTCGCCGTAAATGCGCAACATATAAAAATATAAACATTAAGAGAAATGCTAAACCGTCGACTTGAATCTTAGACCTCACTTCGCTCGGTCAAATATGTTTACATTTTTAGAAAGGTTCTGAAGGCAACATAGATATTGTATGTTATATGAAGAATATTCAATCAACCAGTACTAGTATTGACTTTGAAATATAGTAATACTATTGAAGTTCAAAATTCCAAAAACATTTTTTGTTTACTAGGATTATCGGCTTTAGTAACTAACAGTGAAGTTTTGAACATAAACGCCCTATACTATGGGATATCTTCTTATGCTATCCTTTCTCTTTGATTATACTTACTGGAATGATAGGGCTCCCAAGAGATTGCGGTGACCCAAGCTTTGTGCGCATTGATCTGGTTGCCAATCGGTTGACCGGTCTCCACGTCCCATACCCTGATCACCCCGTTCTTGCAGCCGGAAGCAACCCGTGTGGAGTCGGGCGACCACGCTATACACAGCACCCAGTTCTTGTGACCTGCACACGACAAACTCAATTAATAATCGTTATTATGATTGCTATTAAAACTAGTCTCACAGACTAATGCATGGTCTACACGTTGGCCCAACCTGGTAAGCTTGGCTGCGTTGGTCTCGCCATCCACACTGCAATGTGACCAGTGCCCCATCAAGGCCAGCGACATATCCATGATTGAAATTACAAATATCAACTAAAATGAACACAATAAAAACTATAAAAAAGTGAATAACTATAATAAATAATTTTATTACAGTCATAGATAATCACAAATAATTATATCATACAATAATATGATTGGGAGAAAACAACAGGCATAACCAAAAATGTATTTCTCCCAAATTTTGATGAATAGTATTATATATATTTGATGAAAGTATCGAAAAAAGAATGAGGTTATTTCTTTACTTTTCTTAATTATTGATAATAATTGATAACAATTCGTTATTAATAATTAATAACAAAGGCCAGCGTTGGCAAACCACCCAATGGCGCTGGTCGTCATTTGTACGCATTGGGCAAAAATGTGGATGCGGCGTTACCATTAATTTTCATTTCATTAAATCTTTCACTATAAAACTTCAGTTCATCTCCGATTCTCTGCCTTGCCACTGCCTTCTTTAGAAAATAGCTGATACCGGTATATCTGATGTAATATTATCAACTGTTTAATTAAAATAATCTTTAATGACAATTTTCACTTCAAAAATAAAACTTGAAAAAAGCTATTTGATGATAATCATGCATTTCGATAGGTTAGTAAAAAGCCAAAAACCACGAAAATAAACTTTAAAATTCACTTCGAAAATAAATATGGATTATAACTACATACTATCTAAATTTGAAATTTAAAATGTGAATTTTCTGATGGAATGTAGCCTAAGTACCTATATATTACAATTGGAATAATCAATTATTTTTATTTAGAGTACCTCGGCATGTATGACTGGGTGTCTGCGTCAATATATCCCAAAAACGAACAGTTGTGTCACCCGAACCACTAGCCAAATGTTTACTGTCTGGACTGAATGCCACTGATATAACGGCTTCTGAGTGGCCCGGTAGAGAGCTGTGAACAAAATTCGAAATTAATATAAAAAATTCATACAAAATTTAATTCAAGATTGAAAACGAGTTTAAAGGGATCTAGTACTGGCCAAAATGACCTTAATAGAATTGCCAATCATAAGGATTCTAGTCCATGAATAAGAATTCAGAGGAAATTGCTTCAATATTTAAAGCGAAATGGAGAGGGAAAGTAAAGCTCTAGTCTAATAAATGTATGGTTATTTCAATCAAAGTCTTCCACTTTGGGAAAACTTTGGCTAGTAATAATACTGTAATAATCCCTGCTAGGATAAGAAATGGCACTGTGATAAAAATGCATTAATGTTATGGAATTCTTTATAATTTATTCGAATTTTGCACCAAATTAACACTAATTATTTATTGATTATTGATTAAATTCATCTTACCTTGTACACCTCGTAACCGGCCTCACTCTAAATACAGCCTGCTGTTGATAGACTATTTCAACTATCTTTTCTGTATTACGATTTTCAAAATCCAAAGTTGCATCTAGAGATTTTGTAATTTCTTTCTCATCCACATAGAAAACATAACGCGTTGAATCATCCTGCAAATATTCAGGTTTTTTTCAATTTGTAAAAAACTTTATGGGGAAAAATAATATTTGGAGAGAGCATTGGAATCATGAAAAGGGAACGCGACTGGGTGTCACCTCAGCATTTTGCCAACAGACGACAGCTTATCCCCTTGTGAAAATATATCGCTACAGTCAACTGGTCATCCGGTCAGCATGTCACCTACTGGAATCACAGGTGACATCATCCTGTCGGAACCATACAAGACAGTGCCAACTCGCTCGCTCGCGTCTCCTGGTCATCCCGTCTGATAGTCACCTCCGGGACATTGGCAAATCAGTCTTTCTTCCACTGGCATTGAATTAAATTGGAAGTAAGTTTTGTAGTTGGTTACATGATAATAATAATCAGTTTATTTCCATATCAAGCAAGATTACAATATTAAAACCGTCAGTTTTTCCTAATCTCTAACATTTTTTAAAAATAAACATACACTATACAGTTCAAAGAAAAAGAGAGTTAAACAGTGAATCTATAAATTAAATAAATATAAAGAATGTAATATTAATATTTATAGTAATATTATATAGAGTTTAGAGAAGCCAACGATTTCAAGAAATTCATCCTCTCTACATAGTTCAAGCAACTTTTCAATCAAACGGAATGTTTAAAGTTGGTTTTGAGACAGAAGATCTTGAAGAGAATGAAATTCCCTACAATTCTAATCCAATTAGATATGTTTCTTGCATGAATCTCAATTTAGTGGGTGCCAAGTAGACGGGTAGACACCCAAATGCATACCACTTTAAACTGTAAGATTGAATGGATTTTAGTCTTGCCGTTTGCACGGCACAAGCTGAAATCGAAGCCATCGTTGCCGTGCACGACTAAATGTCTCCTTGCTTGCTTGCGTCACCTGGTCATCCCGTCATATCTAGTCATCTCGTCATCCTGGTCATATATCCTCCTTAGAGAGTTGTCAAGATATCAGTGACAGCCGGTCACCTCAAGAATCGGTTTTAGAGGTGATATCCTGACGAGATGACCAGGTGACGGGATGACACCCAGACGTCCACTCCATGGAGAGTGGGTTTGGGTTGAATCTTTCCAAAGTGAGAAAGAGTATTCTTATTAAATCATACTAATAGATAAATAAAAATGAGGGTGCAATATGGAAAGTCTAAATTTAGAAGATAAAATAATAATTTAGCAATAATATCACCACTAGTCTTTTGATAAAAATGAACTTTTCAAATTTTTTTACAGTAAAGCAAGTAATATTGTTTGTAATACCAAAGTAATGTAATTACATACCTTAGCAAAATAAAGTAACTTAGTGCCAAAGTAATTCACCTTCCTAGAGTAATGTAATTTAATAGATGTTTATTAATAATGGTTTATGATTTTTACCTGTTTGAGAAGTGAATTGCAAATAACTGTGAGATGTTCAACGGTAACATTAGTAGGCAGATCCAACATATTATTTTCTACGGGTTCTTCTCCAGAATCAGGTACAAAACGAGTCAGCACACGCTGACTGGAAATTATATTGTCTTCCATTGTCAAGCCTGAAAAATATAATAACTATGTTTAAAACTGACTTAATTATTCCCTGTAGAATATGCCGGAAAGATGAAATAGCCGGGACCGGCGGCCATACATTCAAGAAAGGCTGCATGGGAAGCACTAGACTGGAAGTGCCGGCCGAAGAGGAGGGCAAAACTATGTACAAAATGGTCTACTGTATGAATCGACATATAGTCGAAGCCAATGCTGTATTGCCACTGAGCTAGGTTGATTTACTTCAATCTGTCAGAATTGGTTGGATAGAAGCATTAAGCTGGTTTGCCATATATCATTGTCAGTGAAAGTGACCAGTACAGTGAGAATATAATTGCCATATTAAATTCTAACGGGAGTATTAATATTCAGACAATAGTCCTGACTTAATTTTCCTGTAAAATATAAAAACTATGTTTGAAAATGCATTATTTAAAATGTGATAGTGGAGCATTCAAGAAAAAAATAACAATTCTCATTTTTGAATTCCACTTAGGTAGAAGTAGAACTTGAAACAAATAATTTTTACTGTTGCCGTAAAATAGTAATGTATGTAAACAAAACATTCAATGCGTTATTAGACAATTAATTTGAAAGGCCTAACAGCTAATTATAATTTTTATTACAACTATGGCATAAATATGAAATTATGTATTAGATTGCTAATTAATAAATACTCACTCTTTGTTTTAATTTATTAAACCTGACGAAAACAAACCACGTTGATTCGGCTAACCTCAACTCTAAAAGTGATCGTGTTTATCAAACTTTATTTGGATCTTGACATCGTTTTACATAGTTAATGATCGTGGACGATAATACAATAATTAAATATTAAATTAAACAATTTATATCACAATAGAATACTGAAAACAAGTTTTTATTTGACAAATTGCTTTGAGTCTGCTATAAAGTCACGTTTAGTTCAAAAGACAGACGAATCACAATCACATGTTTGAATTTGAGTTTGAGGAAGTAGTTTTGAATTAATCAGCTGGAAGTAAAAATATATCATTAAATTTTGAAATTATAATTTTCAATACTTATAAATGTGATAAAAGATTCATGGAGAATCATTCCGGTTTTTTGATTATCATACATAGCTTATATCAAGTAATTATGAAGAGACAAGATAAGATTCAGGAAGATGGATAAAATATTGTTAAGTTGGTGAAAATGGAACAAGTTCTACGCGCGTAGTTCAATTGATCGTAGCGTCACAACAAACTAGTTAATGTATTTTTAATAAAAATATGTTTCATTCTGGAAAATTATTTTTTACAATATCTACAAAGTACTGTACTTGATTATTTACCAGTTAAAAAACCACAAGAAATTGAATTTTGTTTAATAAATAATCATTGCTGATTACGGTATTGACCTATATTAATAAAAATTATGAAGATTTATTAACTATTATTTCTATTTCAGCGAATGAATAATATTAATATCAATACCGTACTAAAAGTAAATAAGTGAATCAGTATTATAATATTGACAAGACAGTATTATAATATTTTTTCCAACAGTTCTAAAAACATTTTATTGAACAACCCACTAATCAAAGTTTGAACTGAATTATTGATTTTTCAAAAGCTGTACAGTACCTTTTTCATGAGACAACTTTAAAAGCTAGTACAGCTACTGAAAAAAGATGAAACATTGTCTATTTAAAACAACTTCATGATCTCAATTTTTCCCATTTGATGAGTTTAATTAAAATTCAAGTTCAAATACAAAATATCTGAATAAATAACAAATTTATATTACGACTGATAAACCTAAATCATTTATTATTTCTTTGATATGGGAGATGTAGTTCTCTCGTGGTGTAGTAGCAAAGTGGATTATGCTGATTACAGACACCACATAAAATTTGTTTGTAAACATTTCAAAATGCAAGTAATTTGTCAAAGATCTCTTTTTCCTGATTCAAGTCAATTATATTAATGTGGTTTTAATAAATAAGTATTTCATTCAAATTTACAGTTTAGAAGACAACGATTTTTTCTTAAATGTTGACAGAAAACAGCTGAGAATGGCAAAATGGGAGAATATTTCTAAGGTGAATAAGATGTGAGTTTATTTAATTTTTCTGGTTCAGTATTTTTCTTGATCCATTCCCTATCTTCCTCTATAATATAGAATATTTCTTTAGAATATCCAACAACCAATAATAAATTGTTGTTAAACTAGGAGTCATAAGCGCTTCATGGAGGTTATAAAATTAGCGTTTGTTTATCATAGAAACTGAAATTTCTATGATAATTCTAAAATTAAATTACATAAGTATTCTGTGAAATTAATTTAATTTAGCAATAATATTTACAGATACTTCATCAATGACAAAACCGTATAGAATAGTAAGTATGCTTATTCTCTACAATCTTTGAATATTTGCTTTTGAATTTTACCAGCATTTTACTTTAATCTTGAATTACCTTACTGTACCTACCTGAACATGAAACATAAAGACCATTTGATTACCTGAAACTTTGCACTCACTTTCTAGGGATTAGAAAGCTTTAAATAAGATACCTTCCTTTTATAAACCTTTAAAATATTGTTATTTAGTTTGGTTATTTGTAATCATTAACAAATTAACAAAATTCAATTATATTAAAGCTCTCATACCATGTGCACACGTACCTACAGAATACAGTACTGTAGTTAAACATACAAACCATACAGTAAACATAATACTTACTACAGTAAAACATGTCCCTTAATAAATGTCTACTATTAGATATGGGACGTTTAATAAGTAAGTAGGAATCTTGTAAAAAAAACGATGCATTAATACTTTGAAAATATAGTAAGTAGGCTATAGAAAAATATATAAACTAAGGTGAAATGAAAAGATATTGTCAATTCAACATAATTTATTTGAGTCCAAAGTAGTTTCGATGCACTTGGCATCATCATCAGTGGTGGACTCAGTGGTAGACCAATTCAATTGTATTAAAGCTCTGACTTTTAAACACAGAGGAGTCACGGTGTTTGGCTTGCATTCGGACTGTGGAATTAACAATATCTTTTCATTTTATCTTAATATGGTGAAATTCCACTACATCTCTGTGTCAAGTATTAATATATAAACTTATTTCAATTATGTACTTTCAAGTGAATGTATGAGTAAAGTAAAACGAGGACATTATTGGAAAAATTAACATTCATATTTCTATTTACTTGTTAAAAATGTAAAACATATTTATTTCCAGATTAGAGGACGAACATCTACTCAGTGTAAAATACATCAACGATGGAGAAGACATCATTACGTCTCTGTCTAATGGCATTGTGCGCATCTATAAGAACAGATCCATGACCACCACTCACTCGCTCTACCATCAGTCCTACCTGCACATTAAACATGGCCGCAAACCTCACGTCAATGTACCTGCTACCTCATGTCTCGTCATGCCAAACACAGAGGAGTCACGCTGTTTGGCTTGCTGTAAGTTATGCCTATTCAGAATAGATTAATGCAACAATATTGTAACTTCTTATCATGTACTATATTTAGGCTACATGCTGAACACAAATGTATACTGTATTTAGAAGAATGAGTTTCTTTTTAAGAGTTTTTGTTTAGTTCAATCATAAGAACCCTAAAGTACTATAGACTATAGTGAGGTCCACGTTATAATGACATATTTGATTAACTTTGGTGTTGCTATCCTTGTCTATCACTCGACAAAGCAGGTGGTACTATCCTTTTCTAGCTCCGCAACGATGCCAAATCTGTTTTTAACAATGTAGAAATATAATTATTCAAGGCAGAGAATCAGCATCGCTGTTCTCTTATCTTTATCCACTGCCATTATAACATGGACTTCACTATATAATATAATATCCTCTCAATATATTGTTCTATTTCATTCTCATACCATATCTATAAGCATTCCTGCATTCGTGTTGAACTATATTTAGAAAAATAGGTCTCTTCTTTGAAAGTTTGACTAATTTAATTATAAGAACCTTGCAGGAAATTTTATCCTTTCATATAAAAAAATATAGTAGGTGATACATCAATATATGACATTTATTATGTCAGAGGTAGTAGCCTATTCCATAGAGAAACAATAGCGTAAGTAGATATCCCATAGTATAGGGCGTTTATGTCGCAACTTTTACTGTTATCACAAGTCGATAGTCCACGTAGTTCTTACCCAAAAAGATGTGTGACGCTGGTAGTCTCTCATACTGTGCCGTTCATACACTCTTACCCCAACAAAACAGTAAAAATCTACAATAATCGATAGTAATCGACTTGAGATAACAGTAAAAGTTGCGACATAAACGCCCTATACCATGGGATATTTACTTAAGCTATTGTTTCTCTATGCCTATACTGATAAAAAGCATAATATTGTATTGTCTTGTGTAGAATGACCTGTATGTCAAATTGTGATGTTCTATTGAGGGCAATGAAAATTCTATTTTATTCTACACTACACCCCATCTGTTTAGTATGAAATAAACCTAATTGAAAATGCTTTCCTGTTTGGTTTTTTATTGAAATGTTTGTTTGAATTGCTTGACCAGACACAGACGGTCACGTGAATTTGTTCGATATTGACAAGGAGAAAATAATCGAGACAGTCAGCGAGGAGAGACAGATATTCAACGTGGTACATCATCCCTCTGATCCTCAATTCATCTCATTGGGCGAGGACGGAATCATTTTCCTCTACGACAGCACAACTATGAAAGTGCTCATGAAGTATCGCCCAAGGTACGACCACAAATTAATTATCTATTTATATTTCTCATCATAGGTAATTTTGTTATTTATTAATTAAAATAATTCAGAAATTATAAGTAATAATTCGTGTTTTGCATACGAATAATTTATTATTTATCTGATATTAGAATTCAAAATAAAATGAAAAATATTTTTTCATTGTTACTATAGCACCTGAAACTAATGAGCTATTCTATTTTGACTTAAATTGATAAGAATAATGTTTCTGAAGGTACGGTATGACTCATTAGTTCATGGCTAGATACTTTGCAGTACGGTATTGGAATAGGGTACAATATACCCGTTGATTGTAAGGGGAAGATAGAGGGAATAGGATACAATATTCCCATTGAATGCCGGGAGATATTGAACTCGTCTGTTTGTAAAGTTAATATGAACTGAATCTGCTTCATTCAATTTTATAATCCAGTGCTTTGTCCGAACATTGATTCTGTTGACTGCCAACAGCAATGTCTCAGTGGTGTCTTCAAAAATAATGAAAATAAAAAACATAATAAAATGAATTTAAAAACTAAATTGTTTTAAATGTATTGCAGCTTCACAAACCGCCTGGACGGTCACACTTCGCGGGTGTTCGCGGCAGTCTTCCATCCGCGCAACCACAACGAGTTCATATCAGGCGGATGGGACAACACAATCATGTTCTGGGACACGCGAACTTCGCATGCGGTTCGCTTCATTGCCGGGCCACACATTTGTGGCGAGGGCGTCGATATCAATTGGAATGGCAAAGAGGTGACAAAACTATCTACAAACCTTCATAATATAAGAAAATATAAGTCATAGTAAAAATGACATAAAAAATAATAAAACAATATAAAAATCTTGAAGCACTCTTTATTAAAAAAAAAACTTTAACATATAAAAAATAAAAATAAAGGGTACTTCAAGATTTTTATATTGTTTTATTAATTTAAACGTAGCCCATGTGAATGAAGTGTTTTTAAGTCATGAATAAATTTTTTTTGAGAAAAATTTCAACACTCAAGTTTTATAGTGGTGATATGTTTCGTGCTGCTGTCGCACATTTTCATGCCAAACAGGCAAAAGGGAAGAGTTTATTAGTAGACTAGTTTCTAAGAAATAAAATGATACTAGGATCAGGTTACCAGTTTATGCACCATAATGCTAATTATGGTTCCATATGCACCACCTACGTTTAGACCTAGATAGATCAGCTGTTGGTTTAAAACCTGAAGTGGAACACATTTTATCATAAAAATGAAAACATGCCTTATTCATGAAATAATACATCCTATTATATTAAGCGAGCAATTTCTGTATTTTTATATATTTATATCTGGTTATTTATGTTCAAAGGATTTCGAAAACGGCTCTAACGATTTTCACGAAATTTGGAACATACTAGGTTTATGATATAAAAATTCGTTTACACTAAGTCTCATTCTTGGGGAACTCGCTGAACGACATTAAAAGGATGATTCATCCTTGGCTGAAACAGCTGTGGATAGTAAAGAAGTGAGTGAGCGAATGAGTATGTAAAAAATAAAAATATCGCATCCCCGAAATTCATAAGATGACATATAGCCAGCTGTGAAATATAAACACGACCATTTTAGAGAGTTGTGTTCTGTTTATCAATAAATATAAATAACGAGCGAAGCTCGCTGCCCCGATATTTAGCGTTAAACGTAACTTAGTTGGTACATAAGGGCATGTTATTCTATATGTGCATATAGTTCACTTTGAGCTATTGGTAGTATTGAGCCATTAGATGGATGGTAATTAGAAAATAGTGAGAGCGATATTTATGAGAAATATTGTTGGAAATTGAAGGCAAAAACATGAATTCTGTCCAGTATAAAAATTGAGTAGTATTGAGCTACTCGATGGGTAGTGATTGGAAAGTAATGAGAGTGATATGTTTGAGTAATATTGTTGAAAATTGAAGACGAAAAATAATATTGACCAATTTTTTTTTCTTCTTAATTTATTGGTTTTTAGATCTTGACAGCAGCCTACCAGCAACGCGAACAAACGCAGATTTGGGACTACAGCACAGGAAAGCTGATTCTGTCAAATCCCAGGTGATGTTTTTATTGCATTTATCAGGGGTTCGGAGCCCACATGAAGTAGTATGACTATTCCGTATGGATTGGTATTTATAAACTTTGACTGTTCTGTACTGGAATTGAGTATTCATAAGAATGACTTGTCTTATACTCCCTCCTGGAGTCTCCAAGACGAAATCTTAAAAAAAGTAAATATAGTATAGTTTACACCAATGTACCTAGAATACCAATATATTCTAGATACCTTGGTTTACACAGCATACACACTAAAAACTAGTTGTTACCCAATTAAGGATAAACTTTTGAATTGAAAAGAGTCACGGGGATTTCAAAACGTCTTAGGAATAATTTATTCTCACCCCCAAAAACCGTCAAAAACTGAGAATGTAGTACATAATATGTTATAGTCCAGTAGTCGTGAGAGTATAATCATATATTTTCTAAATAGTATAATGCATTTTTCGTTGAAGATAATAATTATTTTTGATTATTTATAAAATATATTTCCCGAATGCATTACTTTTTATTAAAAAAAAAAACAAATTCTGGAGTCAGTAGAGATAAATAGATACAAAATCTTCAATGATAATTATTGATGTCAGTGTCCATTTTTCAATTATTGTACCTAAATAACCAGATTGTTGACAGTGGATCACTCTATGTTGTATTATTGTTTTTTAATTGATATGGAAACAATTGTTACATCTTCAATTGTCTCATTATAAATTATTATTAATAAATAGCGAAATACCACCTTTTCCACTACAAAAGGGACAATTAATTGAATAAAAACGCATTATATTGTGTAACGTAGGCAGTAGTAGAGACATCATAATGTTTTTATTTAGTCATTAAACTGATGTACAACATCTATGGTAACAGATAACAATAATTGAGTTTAAGGTAAATTGAAAGTTGCTATGTACAATCTAACAATAATTGAACTTATTCTCATCTATTCTTTATTCTTTACTAATATTTTAGTATAATTTATTAATTAAAACATTCATAAAAATTGAATTAATTGTTCAACTTTTCAGTTATTTTGTGGAAAATGGTTGCCTAATAATAACGTTGTGGTTGGAGGTACTGAGCCAGGATTGATCAGAGTTGTCAGTGTTACTAATCCTAGTGTGAGTCACTTGATTTTTATTTATTAATTCAATTTATTTTATTATTTTATTATTTTATTTATTCATTCATAATTTACAATAATTTGATCGGGATTCGGAAGAGAACAACAGGCATACGTTAGCACAAAACTATTTCTACCGAATTTTGATAAATAAAAGTTTCTAATAATAAAAAACATCCACTTCAATCCAAAGTATAAATTCGTAAAAGTAAACATTAGGTTGGTTTACTAGTTTTCTGTAGTGAGATTTTCTTTGAAATTGTACTACTTTAGCTTTGGTTTTATTACTATTGTAGATTGGGTGGAGTTCTATTAATTAGCTAATAATTATCGCACATTTCCAAATATTAGATAGAAGCTATTATAGCTTTCAATAAGCTAATATAGCTTCTATTCAGAATAGTTTGTATATAAAGAATATTCGGAATGACACAGTTTACATTGAAAACTAATAACCGCAAATACTAAAGACTTATAAAAATTTGAAAGTTCTTTCTATTTTTATTATTTTATTATTTTGCTGTTTGGAAAATATTTCTTAAATATTTTATTGTAAGCAGTATATTAATTCTTTGATAAGGGATTTTATTTCTATATTAATAATACATTTTTATTGCCAAAAAAGCAAGAAAAATACAAATCAGTAATGTTTTAAACAATATTTTTGGCGTGGCTGGAATAAGAGAAGCCTTGCACTCCAGCCACAAGTTCTATGAAGCTACATTGTTGCAGTTGTTTTTTATAATAATTATTCTTAATGCATTTTTATTTTTTCAGTCAATCGGTTACTTTAGAGCAGAATCAGGTGGAGTGTACAGTCTGGATTTCAAGATAATTGCCGAAAATCCGTCAGGATCCAAACTTTCACTGGCAAAAAGCAGAGACACATTGAAAGACTTTGGCTCGCTCGTCAGAATTGTTTTCATCAATGACAACATTTTCGCCAATTTAGGCGCCATCTTGAATTGCATCTGATAGAAATTGTTCGTGTCGGATCCTTATATTGTAAGGACCTTAAGTTCCAAATCTCAAGTCATTCCGTTAATTGGGAGATGAGATATCGTGTACAAATACACTCATACACACACATACAGACCAATACCCAAAAAACACTTTTTGGATTCAGAGGACCTTGAAACGTATAGAAATTTAGAAATTGGGGTACCTTAATTTTTTTGGAAAGCAATACTTTCCTTACCTATGGTAATAGGGCAAGGAAAGTGAAAAGTGCTCTTTATAAATCATAGTTTAGTTTAAACATGTGGCATTGATATTGCAAACACTATTTCAAGATGTGAAGAAGAAAAATATACATGATAGACTCCAAGCTTCATACCCTTGCAAAACATCCTTCTAGTTGAAATACCTCCAAAAGATTTTGTCAGCATGATCTATAAAGGAAGCTGAACTCAAAGTTTTAATTCAATTCATGCAGCACTTCCTCGGATTTTATAATCAGTGAGTCATGAGATCAGAATTTTAGTATAGATATAGTAGACACATTACTAACAGATGATCTTTATTTCAATTTTAAAATTATATTAGTGTGGAGTAAATTAGTTTATATTATTTTAGTATTTTAGGGAAATTAATGGAAATTTTAGGAAATAAATATCAAATCTTCTAGACATTTAAATGATTTAGTAAAACATTTTTATTATAGTAAATTATTGAAGAGCAAGATTATAAGAAGTCAAATTTTTGTGATATGCTAGATTTTTAGTTGAGAAACGATTTAGTTATGACGAAATGTTATGGTAACCTAAATTTTGTTAATAAAGAGTAAGTACCGTACTAATCCTTATTATTTAACATTTTAGTTTATTTTATTAATTTTCTATTATGCTTTATTTATTGCATTTTTA
Organism: Nilaparvata lugens; assembly: GCF_014356525.2. Lineage (NCBI taxonomy): Eukaryota > Metazoa > Arthropoda > Insecta > Hemiptera > Delphacidae > Nilaparvata > Nilaparvata lugens. The sequence goes on along the minus strand of NC_052513.1, from coordinate 33,586,125 downwards.
ATAGTATGTTTTGATTTGCTTTTTTATTTGTTTTTATATTCAAATGTTCATTATTCTCCTCCATGCACAGGCGACTGATGGTCTATTTTAACGTATTTTAATTTTGTGTATTTAGGCCTACTACGGTACCGTAAATAATCAAGTTGAACTAGTGTTTTATTGTGAAAAATATATTTTATTATAAATAAAACATTTTTTTAATTTTTATTTGATTCTGTTGAAAAATAGCTTATTCTTGAGTTGCTAAAAGTACAAGTTTGATGTGTTATTGCCATCTCTCGTCTCTGTTGTAGAACTGCTTAAAGTGAAGTTTGATAACAGTAGTAAATAAGGCAGCACGCAAAATCTGTAGAGGGAAAGTGCATTTAGCAATGTATGAGCTCTAAGCAGTCAACGCAATAAACAGAGAGTCTCACTTCTAATTTTTAGCATTACTTGAGAATAACTTCAATGCTTCGAATTCAACCAATAAACTTGAAATTTTCAGTCAAGTGAATATCACTTGTATACTTTACGTAGTTGTTTCTATATATTTGTGTCTATGAAGAGTAAACGGACAAAGTAGACTAGTTGATTCAACTCATCAATATGACTTTAAGTAAGTTATTTATTAATTTTTCACTCTCTTGCTTAAAATTTCTCTTATAATCAATCAATTTCTTTTTCTTCAGATACAACGACAGGAAATTCACAACTGTACGCTACGACTGTACGGGCAAAAACATAGTGACCGGTGCTGTCAATGGGGTGATAACCGTTTATGAAACAAAAACATTGGAAAAACTGCATGTTCTAACCACTCCGCCAGTAGACAACGATGAGTTTATACCAGTTTCGGCCGTTGCTCCATTTCCAGTTCGCCGGGCTAGTTATGGGCAGTGGTGTATTGCGTCATGTAAGTTATTTTAGCTTAAACTATTGATATTATACTAAAGAAAAGATAGCTTTTATTAGGCGTTTTGTCTTTGGTATTCATAAGAAGGACCATATATTCACTACCGCAATGCTCTTCTCTTCAATTAATTTTCCTAGGGACTAAAAGAATACCATTGATTCTTATAAGAGTGTAAATAAAATAATAAAGCAAGTGTGTAGGAAAGAGAATATGATTGATTCTTATAAAAGTGTTCACACATTTTCATCCTGTCGAGGTGTAGACACTTCTATATAAAACTCATAGTATTAGTATTTGTTTTCTGCTCAGTAGAGCATAGAGCGGAAATTCGTTTGAAATCAGGATTTTACTTATAAACGAATTTAATTGCAGACTCAAATGGCTTTCTGAAACTGTGGAATATTGAGGAGGAAAAGTGTCTTGTCACTCTGAATGAAGCGAGACAGTCACTAGGAGTGAGAATACACTCTTATTTTCCAATTTTCGCCTCCTACGGAGGTGATTCAAACATTTTCATTTACAATGAAGAAACTATGTCTGTCAGGCAAACGCATACTTTAAGGTGAATTTTATTTATTAATAGAGGCACAAATCATTGGAATAAAATTATTGGAAGAAAAGCTTTTAATATGAAAATGTTGAGTGCATTGAATGATAATGTATACTGAAATAATACTTATGGTAATCATCTTCTTCTCCAGTTATTTTCCATGTTGAATATTCATCTCTCTATTCAAGTTTAAAATGGAGAAAGATTTTGGTTTTGTAAGGGTATGATCACATTGGATGCACGTATGTGCAAGTGCAAGTGAGATCATGCATGACTAAGTGCGAAAGTGAGAAACAAAATCTGAAAAGAGCCATAGAAACACATTGTGACTTGCCTGTAGCTGCTCACACTGAACGCCACCAACAAATGCACGCGTTCAGAGGGAGTGTTCCTATGGCTCTTTCCAGATTTTGTTTCTCATCTGCGCGCTTGGTTATGCTTGATCACGCGTGCACTTGCACATACGTGCATTCAATGTGATCATACCCTCACATTCAAATCATAAATAATTATAAGTATGCGTCGAGGATATAAATTATTTAGCAGTAGGATGGCTCAAACTTATTGATTATTTATCAGTAGGATGAATTTAAATTATTGATTTGAAAATAATGATTTGATACAGCCTTATGTCAGTTTGCACCTTTTGGCTGATGAAATTTATGTGCTTTTTAATATCTTTTAGCTTTTTTGATCACATTATTTAATACGTTTTCAATTCCAGCGCATTTGCACCGAAAAAAGACGGCCATGTTGGAAGTATTAATACTCTGGTTTTTCACCCGCAAAATGCCAACGAATTCCTGACAGCCGGCTGGGATAATTCGGTCCATTACTGGGATTTGAGGAGAGCCAACTCAGCTCGCTCCATCACTGGACTCAATATAACAGGGGATGGCCTGGATATCTCTCCCAACGGTAAAGAGGTCAATGAAACATCTTTATAAATATTCTTCATTAAAATTTATGCTTTTATGACTTCTCCCTTGAAACGATATTTTATTCTTCTTGAAAAACACTAGGTTTTGACATTGTATCCATTGTATTGTTGGTAATGACATACGAATAGACAATATATCAATATCGATAAAGTGAGAAAGATCAAAGAAGGTTTCTCTCTTGGGTGGTTGCTTGTGAGTGAGGAAATCTACTGGTACTTATTTTAAAGTTTTTATATAGATAAAAGAACAGTTTAGTTGAATGTTTTGTCTAAAATTCAAGATAGTTTAATTACATATATTAGTTAACGTAAGCTGAGAGTTTAGCCTAATATAATACCGTATTATATATTATTGAATGAAATATTCAATTCAATTTCACTAGAATAATTGGGGACTAATCAATTTAATTTCAAACAAATCATATTATTGTTTTCTATGTTGAGAATATTATAAGTTATTCAGCCTGAGTAGGCTAGAATGAAATTATTCATTCTTTGAACAATTGAATCGGCCTGAGGAGAAAGGGAACATGTAAAAAAATGAAATTTTTTTATGGTTGAAATGAGTTGTTTGCTGTGGGATACATCGATTGGAGTTGAAAGGGAACATGTCAGCATTCTCTTTATACGAGAAACATATATCGTACTGCTGTACTGGAGTGAAAGGAAACTAGTCATGACACACATGTTCCCTTTCAACGACTAACATTCGAAAATTAGCTGTTTGTCAGTTGTGATTTTTATGCTATTGTTAGGTTACCTTTGATTCACGCGTTGCTTTGAGGTTAGATTGATCTCGGTTGAGGTGTTTATTGTTAAAGTTGAAGAGTGATAATTTATAATATCATCATGAGTAATAGGAAGTTAACAAAAAAATTCAATTTTAAGGGGTGAATCTTATATAAGTGCTTATACTGGATTAAAATTGTTGTCTTAAAAGAGTTTGCACCTTAATGACAAAAAACAATCTTGAAATTATCAATACTTTTAGGCTATCTGTATTCAGTTTTTTCTCTTCCCTGAAAAATTCTGATTTTTGACATGTTCCCTTTCTCTTCAGACCGATTAAATTATTATTTGCCTTTTTTATTGTACTGAATGATTAGACTAAAATATTGATAAGAGTTATAAATTCTGACTGAATTATTGGTCTTTAATTTAAGGTGGCTTCAATTCCAGATTTTAACGTGCATTTTTCAAGACAAGAATTCACTTCAAAAATGGGACTATGCGACGGGGAAGTTTCTACAGACCTATGAGGCTGATTTGTTCAACTCAAAGGTAAAAAATAACTATTGAAAAATCGAGAAAAAGTATTAAATAGTTTGGGATCTAATCGAAAAAGAATCAAAGTACAAAACAACATGTGGAAAGTAATGTAATTGTAAGAGATCGCCAAGAAAACATTTATCAATCCTTGGATCCTTACGTCATGCAATATATTTTTAAAATTGGCAATAATAATGTTAGTCACTGTAAACGTTATTCTGGACCAAATTACAAACAGTTTGTACTAGAACAAAGGTTAGCGACCCTAATATGTGCAGCTTTTATTTGGTAAATACTTTTGGTCTTTGTTAACCAACTACGTGGACTAAATTGCACTCAAACAATTCTCTCAAGTTTATGTAAAGAAATTCTATTTCAAATATATGTTTTTGAATTTTTCAGCTGAACTGCGGTAAATGGTTCGACCCGAATTACATAGCTACCGGAGGATGTGATCCGGCCATTTTCAGAATAGTCAATGTTCCCAGGAAAAGGGTAAGGAAAATTCTTGAGTCCCATTACATGGGTTTGCCTGAAGAAATTGTAATTTCCCACAATTTGACAAAAAGAATCTTGTCCAGCTTGTTTTATTCCGAAAAAAGGTTTTATAACCTCATGGGTAGTTATTTTTGGGCCATACTGTTAAATAAAACTACTGCAATATAATAAATAGTGAAGATGAAATAGTTGAAGATGTAATAGAGCTGAAGTAGCTGAGTACATAGTATCTTCAGTGTATAAAACTCATCAGATCAGTTATTAGTTCTATAATAATCATTCAATAAAATCGTGTTCACTAAGAGAAAATATACAATTTCCAATTTTAATTCAAAGTGAACAAATATAATACAACCGTAGCCGACATTGAATTCTAGACTCCTAAGTTATGCATATATTGTAATGGGCATAAATAAATCTATCTAATCTAGTAAATCAGTATGATACTCCCATGATGTCTCAATCTTCATTGAAATCTACTTACATATTTTAGAAAAAATTCCATAACTTTTAATACGATTTTCTGATCTGTTAACATACTTAGGCCATAGAGAAAATATACCGTCAGATATCATTATATTATTCGTCTATGGTAGAATAGCCTACTACAGATTCTGCTCCAAACTTATTTGAAATCTACATACTTTAGACAAAATACAACATTTTTTACCCTATTCTTTGTTATCTGTTCGCAGACAGTGGGCTATTACCGCAGCCAACAATCGGGCATAACCAGTTTGGACACTTTTGTCGATGTGGAGGAACCCAGAGAAGAAACGCATGAAGATGAAATAGGCCATACATTCAAGAAAGGCTACACGGGAAGCACTAGACTGGAAGTGCCGGCCGAAGAGGAGGGTAGAACTATGTACAAAATGGTCTACTGTATGAATCGACATCTAGTCGAAGCCAACGCTGTGTTGCCACTGAGCTAGGCAGATTCACTTCATAATGTCAGCATTGATTGGATGGAAGCATTAAGCTGGATTGCCACATATCAGTGACAGTGAAAGCGACCGGTACAGTGAGAATATAAAATTCCATATTAAATTATATATTTTTATGTTTACTGAGTTCATCATAAGCTTGCTTGAACTCTTTCATTTCTGATAGCAAGAACTGAATAGTCTTATTTAAGTTATCTATTTCCTTTCTGAGCTCTCACCATTGGAAATATGTAGTTCACATTTTCCATAAAACCATTTTTCCTCACATTGATAGTATTTGATACTCTATTTCATTAATAACAGCACATTCTAATGGGGGTATTAATACTCAGACAACAGTCCAATCAAAACACATAGAGATTATATTTCCACTATGCCGGTCGCTTCCACTGATACATACAAGTGGGAATCTAGCTTTTAACTGGAATTGCACACAACAGGTACAGTAAACAGTGAAAATATAATTCCCATAAGTTTTAATGGGAGTATTCATACTCTATAGTCCGTGCTGAATGAAAACAGTCCAATCAAAACACATAGAGATTATATTTCTACTATGCCGGTCGCTTCCACTGATACATTACATGTGGGAATCTAGCTTTTAGATGGATGCACACAACAGGGACAGTAAACAGTGAAAATATAATTCCCATAGATTCTAATGGGAGTATTCATACTCTATAGTCCGTGCTGAATGAAAACAGTCCAATCAAAACACATAGAGATTATATTTCCACTGTGCCGGTCGCTTCCACTGATACATACATGTGGGAATCTAGCTTTTAGATGGATTCGCACACTACATGGACTGTGAAAATATAATTCCCATAAGTTTCAATGGGAGTATTCATACTCACTCGGCCGGACTGAGTGGGAATAGTCCAATTGAAACTCGTGGGATTTTTTTTTCAAATCAAATTCATTTATTGTCAAAAATAAATTATAGGCCTACTTTCACTGTTCACTGTCACTGTTGTGGGCAAATCCAGCTTTAATGTTTTTATGATGCAATGATGACAGTTTGAAGTGAATCTCATAATAGAGATAAATAACTACTGGAGAAGCATTGGCTAAGGATGCTAACATACTGGAATTGATAAGGTAGCTTCAAGCAGAGAAATCTTCTATAGATTGTTTATTCTATGCTTTCAGCTTGAGAGTGTTGAATGTAATGCTTGTATTTAAATGGGCCAAAACATACCGCTCCACTATGTGCGCCAACATTTAAATACATGCTTTACATTCAACACTCTAAAGCTTGAAGCTAAGGCTTAAGGCTGTGCAAAGGCCAAAAATAAACTTTCTACTGGTGATAATTTTCAAAGTTTTTCGATTTGTATTTCATCAAGCTACCAACATGAAAAACTTTTCTCAGGAAAATATTTTTTTCCGATCATTACTTTTTGAGATATGAGCGCCTGAAGTTTACATTTTTGTGACAGAACATTTAAAATTCGGTGAGAGATAAATCCATCAGATTTGAAGGATAGATAGTTTATGGTATTGTTGATTGAATAAAACAAAAATCTTTTGAAAATATCAATTTCTGAGAAAATTATTCAATTTACCAAAAATAACTAGAATAGAAGTTATTTTTGGTAAATTGAATAACTTTCTCAAAAATTGATATTTTCAAAAGATTTTTGTTTGTTAAAAATAACTGGAATAGAAGTTATTTTTGATAAATTGAATAACTTTCTCAAAAATTGACATTTTCAAAAGATTCAATCAACAATACCATAAATAATCTATCCTCCAAATCTCATGGATTTATCTCTTACCGAATTTGAAATGTTCTGTCCAAAAAATTTAAACTTCAGGCGCTCATATCTCAAAAAGTAATGATCGAAAAAAAATGTTTTCTGAGAAAACTTTTTCATTTTGGTAGCTTGATGATATACAAATCTAAAAACTTTGAAAAATATCACCAGTAGAAAGTTCATTTTTAGCCTTTGCACAGCCTTAATAACTTTACTGAAGGTAAATCAGATAAAGACAGCAGAATGTCCAGTCTTTTTAAATACCGTACATATAGTGTTTGTTATTTATTTCGTGAGATATACTGTGATTAAATGAGTGAGCCTAGTTTAGAAATCCTTGAAATGTTGGAAGATAAAGAAGAATAAATGTTTGTTATTTTCGATTAATGTGTGCTTCAATTGTTTTGAATATTACAATAAAATTAAAGTGACGAGTACAGTCCGGGTCCTGTAGCTTTGTCTATCGGCGGAGGGCCACTAGCCTACAATACTACCCGTTCAAAAACATCGAACACCTGTAGGGAGCTTCCTCCATCTAGGGATCCAAGTACTCTGGAGCGTATGCTTTTTAAAAGTAGGAGTATCACCCCGCGAACCATACCTTGCCAATATAAAGTTTCAAAGTCACAGAGACAAAGCTGAGGGACGCGCACTGTAACTATATTATTTTGTACGTAGATATCATATTTATAAGTAGTCTATTGTGGTTCTTTGAAAATTGCGAAAATAATATTATTGTTTATGGTTTTTGAATGGATGGACCAAGTGATGGATGACCTGAGAAAGATGGGGGTGAGAGGATGGAAAGAAAGATCCATGAACAGAGAAGAATGGAGGCGTTTTGTGAAGGAGTCCAGGGCTCACCTAGGGCTGTAGCACCGGATAAAGAAAATATTGTTTTTGTATTTTTAAATGACAAAAAGGTGAAATTTACAATTTTATGATAGATTAGCAGGTAACCCGTGCTCCGCAAGGGTCGAATTAAAAACTTGACAAACTGAGATCTTGAAGAATTGAAAATAGGCCTATAACCATCCTCGACAAATCAAGAATCTATGAGCAAAATATCAAGTTTTTCAGTCCAGTAGTTCAAACGTAATTCTGCGCGTCATTCGTGAATTTCGTATCCCGTACATGTATAAGCCAGTTATTTAATTTATTAAATATAGATTTCAACAGCTACCTAATTATAGAAATTTACGAGTGAATCTTTGATGCGAATTCAAACTACAATACTGTACTATAACCATGTACTGTATAACCATGATACTGAAAATGTTTTTCAAAAGCTCCATAAGTATTTACTCACTGTTTACAGCTAATTCATTTTTATTCTACCAGCAATCCAATCTTCAGAGTAGGCTTCATCGGGACTCAAGAAACAAATTTTTCTGTTGAAAAAGCTCAACAACTTTATTATTGCTGCAATTTATCTTAGCAATCTTTTTGAGATGGGCGTCTGTAAGAATGTCAAAACAAAGAGAAAATGATTAACAAAAAAAAATTGAAATAAATCAGCACAAAATTCAGTATGTTCACTTGTTTTATTATGATAACAATAGTAAAACGCTATTATTATAATAATAATTATGTACTTAATGATAATTGAGAAAGCATAGTATTTGTTACCTTATAATCGATTTTCAATGCATATATTACCGTTCACTGACAGATCTAACCAGTAGCTTAATTATGCAAATTATGCTGGGCTGAAAATCATACAACACTTTTGAATAAATATTAAATCTTTATATAATATATTTACAATGCTTGCTCGAAGCAAGGACTGATAACTCTACAGCTATATGTACTGTTGGTTTCAAATTAATCCAAAGTTATTTATTTCAGTTATCAGCAACATAATGGATCTACAACTTGAGCCAACTGAAATTTATGATCTTTTCTCAAGGTCAAGCCTAAATATACAGCACATATTCGTTCAACCCAAACGTCAATAAGAAGCACAAAGCTAGATTTGACTTTTAAGAGTAGATCTAAATTTTTAAATTTAATATGCATTTTTAGAATAATTAAAATGTTTGGCAGGTTCTTTTTTATCTAATGCTGGGAGTTTGTGGAACGCGAAATGATATTATGTGGTGGAGATAACTAATGCTAGAAAATATACAACTACTACAGAAATACGTTTTTAATAATAGAGGGACTTTGAAAAAATTACTGTACATTTTTTGTAATTACTGGTTCCATGATTTTAATAACGGAATATTGCAAGTTCTTTCTATTTCTCTGTAAAATCAAATACGGTACACATTTCGTTCAATATATATTGCAAATGTATGAAGTTATTTCATTTTTAAACACCAAAGGATACAGAAGCAATGAGATGTCACTCTTGAACTGATGATACGGCTCAATAATCTTATTTCTCTTATTATCTTATTCACTTTTCATGTAATACCAAATTCTAGCAATATCGGTATTGACTTTTTTAACTATGAATGAAGGGGACGAGACACCTTCGTTATAACCGAATATTATAAACATAAAATTGTTGAAAAATATACAAATTTCGTAAAAACATGAAAATTATATAACATTAAAATATTTTTTCTCAAATGACAAACTCTCAAACACAATACAGCTCTGCCTTCGAATGAAAAGAGAGAGAGAAAAGAGTGAGAATCGCCTCAACTGAAACAAGAAGAAAACTTGGGTTTAATTTCAAGATGTGAAATTGAACCAAGTTAGAAAACTTAGGAGAAATATTTGATAAAGGAACTAAGAAGGATAAAGTTTGGCTAAATGAGATAAACGGAAAATGGGTCGCAAGTTTTTAGGTTTCTCTGTAATCGAAGTGTGGAAATCCAGGGATGGAAGGGCAGGCTTTTAAGGTTTCCTAGGAAATAAACTGTAACACTCTCTCAGGGAATAATCCTTGAACCAATCAATTATACGACACTATTACAAATTTAGACGGCTCCATTGAACTTTATTTCTGTGTGAAAACTTTTCAAAGATCAAAAGAAACTTACAAATAAGTCCCTTACTGATTCATGAACACTCTTTGACATTTCATCATACAACTGACTATATGAGAAAAATTCAAATTCAATAAAAAATTACCAACATTTCTAAGTTTGTAAGGATCTTACCAACAGTTCAACTAAATTTTCTCTTCACTTTATCTCATGGTAAAATACCACAATATCCAGAGAATTAGCACTTGAAATGAATCATTGTACCATTTTATTCTACCAAAATTGAAAATTATTGAACTCTGTGAACATCTTTCAATGATGTTGATGTTTATTTAAATTGAATATATTGATGATCACAATGATGTAGATGACAAATTCTACTAAATACCACAATTGGCACAATCCCACTAATATTCACTACAATTCTGAAAACGGCATAATCAATATTGAGTGAGTGCAAGGCTTCAAGGTTCAAATTTATGTTATTCAACAACAAATTTCATTAAGTCTCATTATCATCTGTCTTAAGAAGGACAAGCAGTCATCCAAATGTAGTATTTATTAATAACAATTACACTCGAAGCAAATTATTTATTAATCAGATGCGACTTGCCTCATCTAATCCAGTATTACTCTAAAGATATCCAACAATATCACGTCTTTTACCCAGCTACTGTACAAAAATCCTCACAAGTCTTCAAATCTCGTACAGTATAATAGATTTACCAGGCGCTATCAAGGCTATAATTTATTTATTGATTGATTGACAAAGGTGTGTGGTAAAACAATGTTAATATTGATGAAATCATAATATTCCAAAGATTTAGCTAGCTTAATATATTATTATGTCGATCGTTTTGTACAAATAAAAAACTAGAACCGAAATTTTCAACGATAGAAAAATGATAGATTACATTGTTTGTTTTTTTGATGAAGACTATCATAATCATAGAGACTAAAGCTAGTCTATGATAAATATCCAATTTATTGGCAATAATTGCGTTGATGATGATGATGATGATGATTGATGAAGATGATGATACACACTGCCTAGTCTTCTTCTTCTTCTCCTAGTAAGAACTAAAATTCATCAAGAACACGCATATTGAATTGATGAATTTTTCTATAATGAATTTTGAATTCATTGATGAATCCAGTTGTAAGATCTTAATAGATTCAAGTTCTTACTACCGTACTGCCATCGATAAAATTATCTGAGAGGAAATTAGTGCCACTGCAACAACTACCACAGGAATTTATTTACAACAAAAATAGAATAAATCATAACTAATATTATTGAATCATTAATCATACTTTACAATATTGATTCCAATACTCCTATTCATTTTAGTGGACAACATAGTTGAGGAATTAAAAGTTATAGTAGAGTGTAATTTAGAAAAAGTATCAACCTAAATATATGTTTTTCCAAAGTGTGATCTCATATTCAAATTTTCATTTTGCTCACAGATTAGGTTTCCTGCTTCAGCATCCATTGTTTTTTAGACTAAACATTTCACCCAATTGAAACCTACAATAAAAATACTAAATAATACTATAAAAAGAGACATAACTTCCCGCTAAAACCGTAACCATTTCCTTCCAAGAATATATTTACATATTGCACATTAATAGCAACACAAAAAGAAACTACACCGAACATAAAGTGTAGTTGAAGAGACATTCATTTTATGAAAACATGAATTTTGTTGTTCATGAAGAAAATATGTTTCTATGAATTTTGAATATAAAGTATCATTAGTTAATTATTCAGACGCCTGACACATCTTATCAAATTGGTAATCTATTACTCATTACATAGAAGATGAACCGAATTCACTGTTGAATAAATAATGGAAAACAAGTGTCGACTAACATAGAAATGAAGTGTCCCTTCTACATTGACGGTAATGAGTTTGAAAACATTTAAATCACAGAGATTGGAATTTTTGGTGATGGGACAATGCTTGTAATACAACTAAACACAGAGGGTCATGTAACAAAATATGAAACAGAAAAATTTACATTGAAGTGGTCCGAATATTATATTTATAAGACAATTAGGGCGTTATTGGTGTTGCTAGGTAGAATATATGGCACCAAAACTAGAAAGAAGGTTACAGAAAAATATAATGAGCAACTAATGTACAAGAACCAAAAATCAAGTTGAATCCATTCATTTGACATAAATTAGCAAGGAACAGACAGTATCATCTTCATAATTTATTCCATTTTGTCACTAAATATTGAAATGAAATGCTATTAATTAGATGTTAATTTGTTTGTCTCGCAACCAATAGCTTGATTCAATCATAACAATTCTAGTAGTTGGCTGCTGGGCAGCCAAAGCGAGCTGGACTAACAACGTTCTTAAGAATTGTTTACCAATAATCCCCATAATCTTCAAACAAAATTGCTAAACCCCAACACAAATAATATTATTCAAATAATTCGCAAATCGAGGTGGAGAATCGACATTATTGGAGAAAGTATTAATAATACAAGTTTGACAAATAGATTATTATCGACCAAAGGGTTGGGATTTGATCTTTATAAGATCAACGTTACTGTGTTGTAAAGCAGTGGCACTCTCTCTCTTTCTTTCTCTCATTTATTTCGAGTTTGTGAGTATGTGTGTATGTGTGTGATGAGTTTAATCTTCTCTCTTTCTTCGCTAATTACATTCTGCTCACTCTGTCGCAGTCCCACCCACCAGTGGGATTAACGACACTCCCACACTTTGACCATTTGATCTACGCTGCCGGTTATCACGTACGGCTGTGTTTTGTGGAAATCTGCAAACATATAAACAAATATATCAATACATGTTTACTTAAAAAATATTTCATTAGTGAATAAAATTTACCTAGATATACGAGGACAGTATCTGACCTAACCATAAAATGGCAACTCTCGTGAGAAAGAACTAATGTATCTTTTAGCCCTTGTTTTAATAGCTACATACTAAAACTACACTCATTTTGGATGAGTTTGTTTTATGTTACATGTGTCGACACTCCGGTCCGGAAAACCTCACCTGAACCTTTGTTTACTACCAGATTTACATAATATCACAAAGATAGTTCAGGGTCCATAGCACCACAGTCAATCGTCAGGGAGCATCATTGATGATGTTAAATGTTAACAGTTGTTTGAGTTAGTCTATGTCGGGTGTTGGGTGTCGCGTCTGCTCACATCAGACCAAAACTTGATCAATTCCAGCTCTGTTAGCGCAGTTTAGGAGCAAATAATCTGAGTTTTAGCACTAATCAATTACTTTTGATTATACATTACTACCCATCAAGAACTATAGTCAGTGGACTGTTAAAGGGGGGCCAGTTCCATAATGCAATAATACTTTTTGCTGAAAACTGTTTCCATGGCCACTAGCTCATTAGTTATTTCAATCGACTTCTTCAAAAACTTATACAGAATATTATAATACTATGTATTACATATTATTACTTGTCAATATGAAAATATAAATAATGGAAAAACAAAATTTTTTAAATGACACAATCGAGTAAAAAAGAAAATTTGTACTACTTTTGGCTTCACTGTTCAATTTTTCAATTAGTATTTCAGGATAGAAAAAATTAGCTCATTAGTCTTTACACTAGATTGCTATAGTATTGATCAATAGGAAAAAACTTTTGGTAGAGAGTACCTTACTAGAACATCTCACCCAAGGTCTATAAATACAGGTCATGACACTCGTGTTTCTTATGGAGCGGCCATTATGTGGGGTCTTTATGGCGGGACATTTGAAATATTCCAATCTGCTCATAACAAAATCATGCATTATGCTTTTTAAAAACAATATTCTGGTTCAGATAATATGTTAATTCAGGTTTTCGATTTTTCAGTAATGAAATTTCAATAATGAATGGTTCAATAATTCATTTTTTTATTATTAAAAATTATTGTTCTTATTCTTGTAACTTATGATTCATAAGGCATTGGGACAAAAGGCAAACCTCAAAAAGAGTATGAAGTTCCCAATCTGAAAATCAACAATTCAGTTCCTTGTTGGAATCTAAATAATAGATTATTCTGGGGGAAGAATTTATTTTAGAATTCAAAGCCAAGCAATAATCCTTGAACAATATAACAAAATAACACATCATGTGGTTCAATCTATAATGATAACAGCTGATAATTTTGAAAATTGGTGAACAAGAACCCCATAAAATGGCGATTTTGCTCGATTTTGATGAAATGGCGAATCACGGGATTGTGTCATGACCTGTATTTATAGAACTTGATCTCACCTAGCACCTAGCTTGAGTATACAATAATTCATGCCGTCAATGAGCCTTGAGACTGTTGGAGCCAAAACATATTAACCGTTTTTCAGTTGTTTTGTCAGGCACCAACACAATCAGCCAATCTGAGAGCTTCCTGCCCTGACGACTCAAAAAATGCCGTCTGAAAACGCTTGTAAATACGCTTAATATGGTCTGGCTATGCTCTCATACTTGAAGTGGGAGTGACAGTTCAACTAGCTCATCTGATAACACGGGAGTGACCAGGCTAAAAACTTTGATGTTCTAATGAAACTATTCCTACTCAGCCTTACTTTTCAATTGACGTGAATGTACAACCAATTTGTTAGAACTAAGGCTCTTGAACAAATTAAATTATCATTTATTTTTTCCTACTCAGCCCGGCGGAATGAGTATGCATAGTACCATTAGAACATATGGGAATAATATTTTCCCTAAACCAGAAACTTTCACTATGCGGGAAAGAAGCTAGTTTAGCTATTAAATAGTGAAATAGCTGGCTAGTAGCTAGTAAACTTGCCAAGTGTAATTTACCCTGACCAAAGGTAAAGAAGTAAATTTGTAAGCTTGTAATGTGTGGGTGGTTGTGTGGTTATACTTGCCTAGCGATGTGGTGAAGTGTGCATGGGCCTCGATGGTCTTCTGGTTGCGCTTGTTGCGTGTGTCCCACACTCGGATGGTCTTGTCGTCGCCGGCCGACACCACGTAGCGGCCTCCCGGGTGGAACACCACCCCGCGCACCCAGTTGTCGTGGCCCACCAGTGTGAACAGGCACAAGCCTGTGCTCACGTCCCACATCTAACACAACAAATGCCAATCAATCACATCAATGTCAATAAAGTAGATATGACAATTTAAAGGGAATTTAATGATCGGTATGGACAGGCATAGGCTGGTGCTCATATAATAATAATTATTATTATTTATTTCACTGTAATTCTACAAAGTTTACAAACATATAGCATACAGCATGATGCTAGAATACAAGTATGATAAAAAATAAAAGTTGTTAATATATAGGGCCTTCTCTCTAAATTGATGGATCAAATCAAATCAATTTATTGTCACAGACAAACACTTTACAATTTGTATCGGTCACACCAATATTACGAACTATATTAAAGATCATACATCACATAAGTAATTACCTAAAAATCTAGATAGACTCCATGTTAACTTTGAAATATTCATCTACACTATAAAAACATTTTTTTATAAAAAAATATTAATTCTTTGTTTAAATCCCTGAGCGTCAAACCTCGAATATTTGGTAGTAAATGGTTATAAAACTTTATTGAAAAGGCCTTAAAACATCTCATATGGCTGGATTTGTAAGAGCAGTACTCATTCCTTAGATTAGATTTATTCCTTGTGTTATAAGAATGAATGTTGTCATGAGTTGAGAATAGATGTAGGTTTGACTTTACAAAAGTAAATCGATCAATCGATGAACTAAAACGTATTGTTCAATATAGCTCTGTTCAAGTCAAAACATATTTGAAAGATGAAGAGTGGAATGAGCTCAATGATCATTAGATTTGACCCCTTTTGTACTACACTAGTTATTTCTAAAGCCTCCAAAATGAAAGATTGTGGGGAGTGCCTCAGATATGCGATATTTCAAATTGTCTAGTGTATGAACATAACCTAAAAGGCTCTGTTCAATTAGGGTTCAAAGGTAAAAAAAAGTTAGGTAGGTTAGTAATTGGTTTTTAAATGGTAATATGTTAATATTCTTTGAAATGTTTTGATAAATTTAGATAATAAACACACAAATAAATAAAATGGTTAACAAATTAAATACAATTATTATTGATATATTGATTGAAATAACGAAAAGTTAAAATACTCGCACTTTTGAGATATCGCACATATGAATGACACCCTTTATTGTGAATGCCATGCAATGTAGAAAGTCAAAATTCTCTTTATCCTGAAACTAGTGGTTATTTATGATTGCCAGATCTTCGAGTCTCCTATTTGTTTATTCCAATCTCCAACATTTTCATTGATTACATTTTATTACTTATCGGATGATTCAAGTAGTGCTACATTGAAAATGTTTATCCTACAAATAAGTAACTAATCTATTTATTTATTCTAATGGCTGTTATTGGCAGAGAGATCCTTCCGGACGTTCCGCCCCGCCTTAATACCCAATGTCACTTTCTATATACAGTACACTAAAACTCAGGTTTATAATAACTAATAATATTTAGGATACTTTAATACATTACTTGATAATTAATAATAGTAGAGTAAACTCTCGGTTCACCCACCATCGAGAAGAGCAAACCAGCACTTGCCACTACTTAGTGCTACCATAGAGAAACAATGGCATTAGTAGATATCCCATGGTATAGGACGTTTATGTCGCAACTCTTACCGTTATGTCAAGCCCATAGTTTATGTAATTCTTTCCCGTGCAGCTGTGTGACACTGGTAGTCTCTGATATTGTGCCGTTCATACACTCTCACCCCAACAAAACAATAAAATTCGACAATAATCAACAGTAATCGGCTTGAGATAAGAGTAAAAGTTGCGACATAAACGCCCTATACCATGGGATATCTACTTACGCTATTGTTTCTCTATGGTGCTACCTTGAGTGTTGTGTTCCCAATTTCAATTAGTAATCTAAAACATGTTTAATCTTCAATAATAAGATATTGTAAAGAAAAGAATTGGCTTAATATACATGTACGGATAGGAAATATACAAACGACGCATAATCACGTCTGAACTACTGAACTGATTATTGAAATTTTGCATATATAGATCCTTAATTTACCTATGAAGGTAATAGTTTAACAAATTAGCGGTTGTTGCGTTTGCGTACCTTGAGTGTCTTGTCCCTAGATCCGCTGACAAGGAAGGGTCCGTGGTGGGCGCCCTTCTTGTTGTCGGCGCCTGCCGCCTCGTTGATAGCCGAGTGCGCCGCCTCGGGGGCCCACGCCACACACTCCACCACGTGTTCGTGTGCGCGCAGCTCAGCCTAGGGCGCACAACAAAAAGGGCCGTCAATTAGTCAAGAAGCAGAAAGTAGAAAAAAAAGTGGTTATAAAAAGCTAGATATAGTAAAACTGATATTGTAAAAACTAGGTAATATTTATGGATGAGGAATAATGGTTAGCAAATTACCTGGGGTGGTATACAGAATGGTGCGTCAATCAAGATTGACAAAAGCCAAATAGAATAACTAAAGACGAAATGGTGGCGAAAAATAGTCAATAGGGTATAAATAACAAAATAGTAAATAGTAAAGGTTAATAGTAATTTACAATAGTAAATAGTCGAAATGGTGGCGAAAAATAGTCAATAGGGTATAAATAACAAAATAGTAAATAGTAATGGTTAATAGTAATTTACAACAGTAAATAGCCAATAATAAATAACAAATAGGGTGGTACACAAAATGGGATTACGACAATTAACTGAGTTTGAATTCAAACCAATTCCATTAGCTACTTTCGATCAGTCGGCAAATCGCTAACCACTTTAAATTCAGAAATTTGATCTCATCTAACCCAGGTTATGTTTGTGTCAACTGTCGACCACACGACTTCTGGTCACTCTTAGATCCGACCAATCTCACCTTGCACTCCCTTGTGGCGATTATCCAGACGCGCACCGTCTGATCATTGCTGCAGGTGGCGAGCAGGTGGCCATCGG
Organism: Nilaparvata lugens; assembly: GCF_014356525.2. NCBI lineage: Eukaryota > Metazoa > Arthropoda > Insecta > Hemiptera > Delphacidae > Nilaparvata > Nilaparvata lugens. The sequence continues at coordinate 33,568,368 of NC_052513.1, read as the reverse complement.
GTGACACGCGCACCATGCGCACCCAGTCGCGGTGGCCGGCGATTGTCGCCACACAGTAGCCAGTCGCCACCTCCCACAGCTTCACGGTTCGGTCGCGTGACGCCGACACTATCATGTCGCCGGCCGGCACAAACGTCACGCTCGACACGTTGTGGTCGTGGCCGTGCATCGTCTTCATGCACTGGTAGCCCTGCTGGAAGTCCCACAGTTTCACTGACATGTCCGCGCTGCATGACACTAAAAAACACAAACACCTCTAGTTTCAAATTCATTGAACCATTATTTTATCAAGTTAATTCCCAATATCTTATTAGGAACAATAATAATCATTCAATAACTCTACATAGTTTCTAATCTGAGCTCCGCCTTGCCTTCTATTTCAAATGTATGCGTTTGAAATAGAGATACTTCCATGTTCTTCAAATGGTGTTACTTATAGTACCTAGAAAGTAAAACCACCAGGGCAAAAAGGAGTGCTTTAGTATTATGATTCAGGGTGTAAAGTAGGTACTGTGGAAAGTAGGTGGAGGGAAATTTTGTTTTTGCCGCTCTACCGGTAAAATCCAACAGAGAATCCAACAGAAGGGCGTTGATTGATTCTAGATAGTTTCACATCTAAGCTCCAACTTCCTATTTCCAATAGAGATGTTATTTAAATTGAGTTACTAACTTCTAGTCTCTAGGGAGTATAAAAACCACTAGGCCAAAAACTAGTGCTTTAATACCGGGTGTCCCACGTGCCCATTCATGCACCGAACTTTTTTAAATTTTACACAGTTTACAAAGTAGATTCTAAAAATATTCTGGGAAAATTTCAACTCCCTAACCTTTGTAGAAACAAAATGGCGGCATATTGAAAAACAATACTTTAAAAACATTAAAAAGGTGTTTTTGGTTTTATAAAATATTTTTATTGTTGTACTTTAGGGCAATATAACTTTTGAATAAAACAACTAGAACAAGGCCTAATAAAAAACCTTAAAAGTCCAAAATTAGTGAAATTGAAACCCATCCACAGCAATACACTGATAACAGTGCTTAAGAAATGATTCGTAAGCTCTTACAAAGAAACTCCGCGGTATCCGGAGAAGTTCCTCTTATATTGATCGTTTTAGTTCCACATCATTATTGAATTGATGGGTATAAACTTTCTCCTTCAAGTAACCTCATAAAAAGAAGTCACAAACGTTAAATCTGGTGATCGGGGTGGCCTATCTAAAAAATCACTTCCACGACCAATCCTTAACATGATTTGCGAAATGAGGTGGAGCACCATCTTGTTGGGAGATTGCTTGATCCATTTCTGGTACCATCAATACTACTGTAACGTAGTAAACAAAATAAGATAATAACTCATGAAAGTAGTGAGCGGATTGGTAAAATTTTCAATATGCCGGCATTTCGTTTCTACGAAGGTTAGGGAGCTAAAATTTTCCCAGAATATTTTCAGAACCTACTTTGTAAACTGTGTAATATTTAAAAAAAATCGGTGCAAGAATGGGCATGTAATATAAATTTAAACGTGTAAACTTCTTCGTGGGACACCCGGTATAAAAAATTTGTACTTTAAGTAGTAGATGGTTGTAGTAGTTCGTTTTTGCTCCCCTACCGCTAAACTTCAACGGCGTAATAACAGAGAGGCATTGATGGATTTCAAAACAAAAACCTATAATACCGAGCAGCTTGAGAGCATAATACCGAACACCTATTATGACGCATCTACATGTTGGCCCAGCCTGCAATGTGACCAGTGCCCAATGAAGACCAGCGTTGGCAAACCATCCATCCACACACTGGCGCTGGTCATCATTGGCCTTCATTGAGCCAACATGTGGATGCGGCATTATACCGATCATAATAGCGATCTTTTGTCTTTTTTCTTTAGGGCTACTTCTAATATAAATAAAAATATAAATCAGAGTACCCTTTTAAATAAAAAGAAGCATGTCGTGACGAAATAATAAAAAAGGGACGAAATAATAAAAGGTGAACCTGATCTTCTGATTGTGTTACTACATCTTACATGATCGTATTCTAGATGATCTTACCGAGCAGCTTCCCGGATTGGTCGAAGGCGATGTCTTGCACTGCGTCGGTGTGACCCTTAAGTGCTCGCTCGTATTCACCCGTCTCGTAGTCCCACACCTTGATGGTCGCGTCCTCGCTACACGACACTGCCAAAACTGAACACCGGGTGGAAGATCACCTGCCACAAACAAACCATAAAACATTAATCATCAAACATAATCATACAACATTCATTATGATGCTAAATAGCCAATCATTTGTGAGTCTTTATATGTGTTGTGTATCTGCCATACGCTAAATAAATAAATAAATTTATGAGTCTAAACATCATTGGGCGGCTTTCACTCAGAGCAACAAGCATTACTGAGCAACATTATTTCTGTGTTTTTCTATTTAATCTTCGCCGATATCACACACCTGAACAATGTGAAATTTTTGTCACCTTTGTATAAAGCATCATAGTTTGGCTCGTAAACCAGATCAACAAGCAACAATCAACAAAAGTAATCAACATAAGGCAACATTTTTGATAGAAAAAAGATTATTACGACAAAATATCGTGCCTGTTGCTTGTTTGGGTGTTGCTGGATGTTACTCTATCTCAAATCAAATCAATTTATTATTGAATAATAATTATATCGAAGTGAAAAGTGTAAATTTAAAGTATTGTGCTCACTATAACCTTAGGCCCGCCGCAAAGTAGACCCACGTTAATCCACGAAAAGCAGCCCATGCCGTCGGATGTTTTGCAAACCATTGCTATAGAATTATTCATAATCAATCAGCTGACAAGTGGATTATTCATTGCATGTATTATACAGATGTCTAGAGAAGCCTAGCACTGGTTTACAAAATATCCCACGTCGTGGGTTGCTTTTCGTGGATTAACGTGGGTCTACTTTGCGGTGGGCCTAAGTGTCCGGTTTCCCAATGTTTCCCATTAGGGAACTTAGGGCTATATACGGCGAGGTGGAACTACCCTTGGGTCTCCCCACCATTCAAAGTCATACGATAATAATAATATATAAGTTACAAATTTTTTTTTTTTTTTTTTTAATCACATTACTATTGCTATCTAGTCTTGAGACTAATGAGCAAATTTTATCAAACCTAATTTACTAATTGTATATAATATGGACTACAGTGAAACTCTCTTTAGAATTTCTTACTGCTACCTACTAATAATTATTATGTACATCTATTAACTGTACTACTTAAGCTAGATTTCACTCAATCACTGCTCTGCTTTTTCACTAGACACCACTTTCACTGCACACCAATTCAAATGGTTTCCTTCTTTTCAATCTCCGCACCAACCCTCCGTTGTCTAGCAGCTAGATTGCCGTTCTTCATGACTTTCTGCATACCTTTGAATCTCACAGGATACCATGTTGACTCCCAGGTCCCTATGGATGTCGCTGTTCCGCACATACCAGGGAGCATCAACGATGTTTCGGAGCACCTTGTTCTGGAATCTTTGTATGATGGTGACGTTGCTCTGTTTGGTGCAGCCCCATAGTGTATTCCATAGGTCCAAACAGGTTTGAAGATCTGCTTGTAGAGGAGCAATTTGTTTGGTATTGAAAGTGATGAGTTTCTTCCAATAAGCCAGTAGAATTTAAGTTACAAATGACTTTCATTTACAAAAGGTACCTATATAAGGGAACACCCTACAAGAATCTAGTGTGCGAGCCGCCAAGGGTATAAAAAGAGCAGCCAGGTCGGTGTTTTTAGCATTTACCTGCATGCAACACAAACACATTAAAGCATGGGAGTGAACAAAACGGTAGTGAATGCGGTCGTCATTCTGTACGATTTCATCAAAATGTTTTCATCATTGACAGATTAATGGCGACAATCAAAACCGAAAGCTAAACCGCAACCCACTTGTTCTATTCGCACCTTAAGGCTCAATTCACACTGGCGCTACTCAAGTCAAGCGCATTGTAAACTACTTTAGTCGCTTGTCATGATCATTGCCACCATTCAAGTTGCCAGTAGCCATTCGACTTATTCGAAATTGTAATAATTGTCGGCTTATTTTCATCCAGCTTTTTTGTTTTAACAGCCATTTTAATTTTTACAGACATGAACTGTTCATTCTCCTCTTATGTGTTTGATTTTGGCTTTCATCCAGCTTTTTTGTTTTAACAGCCATTTTAAATTTTACAGACATGAACTGTTCTTTCTCCTCTGATGTGTTTGATTTTGACTTTCCAGGATGTTTTTTTTCAAATTGTCTTTGTAATAACTGTATTTATAATTATTTTTCATGAGTTTCGATTTTGGCTTTCCAGGATGTTTTTTCAAATTGTCTATCAATCAATCAAACAACCAATAGTTGATTTATCCTTCAGAACAATATGCATACATGTAAGTCCATATCAACAAAATAAGTTAAAAGTGAAATAGCATTAATATTAAATAAGGAAGGTCCCTGAAAAGGACCTTAAAACCTGAGAGCAGGGCCCGAGTGCTAGGCCCCTTTGTAATAAAATTATTTGCCATATCCTAACTGCTATTGATATCTCCTAATTTGCTATTTCTAAAAGTACTTATGGAAACTACCATGACTGACCTTGGTGACGGGCGCCCTGTGTCCGGCCAGGCAGAACTTCTCTGGCGGCCTCGGAATCCACTCAGTCGGCGATCGTTTGGCGCGCGTTGGCGCACCCTCTATAAACTCCTTCTCAGCTTCTGACAGTTTTGACTCCAACTCCATAACCTAAACAAACAAATAACTAACATCAACAAAGGCACATAAACATCAATCAGCTCACTGCATTACAAAACTATATTTCTGTGTTGATGTAAAGGTGATGTGATAGATATTCATTTATTTATTAATTCATAAATACAATATCATTCAACTCATTATGGATGATTGGGGAAGGAAGAACAGGCTTGAAACGGTTCCTTTCCCAAATTTTGATAGAAACAGTCCAAAATCAGGTTATGTTTATGATATCCTTATAAATCATATCATATAGGGTATCCATATGAATGAAATATCAAGTCTTTCAAGATTACAAAATTATCTTTCTGTGTTGATGTAAAGATGATGTTATGGTAGATATCCATATAAAATGAAATATCAAGTCTAAAAGTCGTGTCCATTCATAAAATAATCTCAATGAGTAAAAAATATGAATATGAGAAGCTCCTAGAATGAAGAGATGATCCTATACAAAACAAACTATGGCTGAAAATAGCTCATAGACTTACAAAATGATGTCAAAGAGCACAGGAGATAATCACAATCAATAAACAAATGCTACTGGCAAAAGTCAAGTGTTAAATAATTCGGGAGAAGAGCAGTTTTGGACTAAGCCTGTAGCTCTCTCTCAGTCTTAGCTATATGATTTGTATTTGTATGTTAATATGTAAATTAATGAACGAATGAAGAAAAATATCATGGAATGTTAAGTCTAAAATAAGTCTTCAAATAGTTCCTTCTCATTGAATGGTGAATGTTTACAATGTTTACAAAGTGAGATATTTGTACGAAGAAAAAGAATGTTGAGTTTTTCGTTATTGACAAAAAATAAGGCAGATGACAGCTAAGATGATAGACTGCATTTGAAAACTTATAAAATATAACTTGGTTGAATAAAATAAGACACTTAATTTTTTTAGTTACAGATTTAGGTTGGACAGAGTACTTGGTTTCTTTAATTTAATTAATAAATTACGTTTTATGAATATTTTATTATACAGCACTTTCAAAAAAAGGGGGGGGGTCTATTCAGTAATTAGAGCTGATTGGACGAATGGATTTAGCATTGAAATTGTTTTTTCGACTTCAACAAGTGTTCCAAGTCCCTGAGGTCCCTGACGACGACCTATCAGACCATTTCTTAGAAAATTAGCATTCAATTATCCTTCATCCTATGTGTTCTAAAATTTTATGAACGGCCCTGAAATTATTCAGTAGGACAAACTTTGTTATCAACCAGCCCAAGCCAGGTCACAGATATTATAATTATTATTCTAGAAATTTAGGTAGAGTACTGATAAGATGAATTTAATTTCGTGACACCCAGTATATAACAAAGGAATGAACTAGATTCTTAACACAGTATTATTCTAAGGAGAATAAATTCTCAGAATGCATTATTATTGGGTCTATACATATTATCACTTAAGTACACAATTGAATATCTTCCAGTGAAGAATATAAATAGTTTACTGTATTTATCGTCAAATGAAAATACAATAGTCTATTATAAGCTACAAATAGGCATGTTTTATGCTAATTCGAATTATATAGAACACAAAGTCTAAGGACTCAACTAAGGAACAGGTAAATTCCTTGACAGCTAGAAATCAATTAATCACTTGGCTTGGTACAGTATTCAAATTTCAGTTTAATATCTACGGCCAGTTGCACGAAAATCCAATCGAATTCAACTGACGTTAACAGAAGCAATACCTCGAATACTTATAAACGAATAGGAGACGACAATATGTTGTTGACGTCATTTTACAAAAGTTGAATTCAACCGATGTACCGGGCACTTATCTTATAGGCTTGAACAAGTTGTAATAGTTTTTCAATAGATCATCAAGACAAGCATATAGTATACAAACATTTGTTAATCGCCCATTTGGACCTCACACCTCAAGGGTTTGTAATTGGGTCGACGAATCAGTAGTCGATCAGAGAAATTTTTACTAATAGATCAGTAATATGGTATACTTTTATTAAATACAATGTACAAATAATACAGATCAAATAGAATAAGGTTCTCGTGTCTCACCTTTTTCTGGAGCCTGATAACCGACGTCCATTTTTTCTCGAGAAGTCCGCCATATTTGCGCTCCACCTCTCCCGGCATGTCGGCATCCTTCTTCAGCCCCTCGAGGGCGTTCAAATATCCATTACTGCTCAAATAATCGGCCACTGCCTTATTTCTGCAACAAACAAATACAATAGTTGAATACATTTACAATTTGTTTTGCAATATCAAAGAAGTTGAAAAAGTTTAATAACTTCCAATAAATAAGAATAACAGTTGAATAAATTTACAATTTATTTTCCAATTTCAAAGATATTAAAACAGTTTTGAAAGATATCGAAACTAATAAAATCAAGTAGAATAAAGTTAATACCCATAAATTTAATCGAATATAAGATTTTAATGTCAATTTCCACATATCAGTATCAGACAGTCAATTTTCTTCCTCCCAATTATTCTTCTAACGATTAGTAATATTTTAAATGAATAAATACAAATACCTTTATAGTTAGTAATTTTGGCGAGAGCTACAACTTTTCCAACATTTCGAATCCACTCCCATCTATTATTGGCAAGTGAAGCAAAATATTCTACTAATATTTCTACAAATTGTAAAAAAGTATAATTTTTATAACTTGTGAAGACTCGTAGAATTTTAGGTGTCATTTACATGGGAAGATTCTCAAAATTAAGCACTCATCTCCTCACTATCAGCTGTAGCCGTTTCAGTTAATCTTGGTCTAGAATTATTTTAATCTATAGGAAAAATACATTCAACAATTTATCTTTCAAATCCTTTTAAATTTTCCAGAGCTGTTACTCTGTTGCGTTCCAAAGTCTCCCTGGCATAAATAGCATTCTTGGTTCAATTACGGAATTTTAGATTTTAAATTTTGTGAGGAGAGATAATATTTCTTCATCAAAAATAAATTGCACCAACCCTATATCTCAATGAACTTCCTGCATACTTTCTCATTGGAAGAATCATATTTTTTGATAAATTGAATCTCTTGAAAAGATACTTTCCAGAATTTTTTTTTTAAATCCATAATCATTCATATCATTCGAAACTGGGGAAGTTAGCACTAATGTCAGTCACTCATAGCACAGTAGTCCGTCAGCTTAGAATCTTATCATTCATCTCATCCGAAACTGGAGAAGAAATCATATTTTTTGATAAATTGAATCTCTTGAAAAGATACTTTCCAGAATTTTTTTTTAAATCCATAATCATTCATCTCATCCGAAACTGGGGAAGTTAGCACTAATGTCAGTCACTCATAGCACAGTAGTCCGTCAGCTTAGAATCTTATCATTCATCTCATCCGAAACTGGAGAAGAAATCATATTTTTTGATAAATTGAATCTCTTGAAAAGATACTTTCCAGAATTTTTTTTTTAAATCCATAATCATTCATCTCATCCGAAACTGGAGAAGAAATCATATTTTTTGATAAATTGAATCTCTTGAAAAGATACTTTCCAGAAAACGTTTCTAAATCCATAATCATTCATCTCATCCGAAACTGGAGAAGAAATCATATTTTTTGATAAATTGAATCTCTTGAAAAGATACTTTCCAGAAAACGTTTCTAAATCCATAATCATTCATCTCATCCGAAACTGGGGAAGTTAGCACTAATGTCAGTCACTCATAGCACAGTAGTCCGTCGATGCTTAAAATCTTATCATTCATCTCATCCATTTATTATTATAATTACAAATCATACAGACCATGACTGGGAGAGAGCAACAGGGTCAGCTCAAATCTGTTCTCTTTTATAAAAATAATCTCAGTACCATTTTACTATAATAATCTCAACAAAATCATTATAATAAGAAACCCAAATATTGTCTAAAAACCAACAGCCTCATCAAGTCCCCATCCTGGATGAAAAATGGATTCAACCATTACCCCAACATCAATTCAACCCTCATTATAAGTCACCAATTTAGGTTGGCTGTGAATGACGTCAGAGACCGCCCACTAAAAACGCGTCCCAGTTTCCTCTCCCTAAACCAACCTTCCAGCATTGACATGTGTGTCTCCCCGGCTTTTTAGCCGGTCCAAGCAGAGTGGCGTCCAATGAGACTCACTTCCAACTGTCAGCATGCCCTTTGCATAACATCAATGCTTCTCATTTACCCAACGCTGACATGTTTGGAGTGGATTTCATTTCAAATAAATGTATACATATACTGTACATACAAATTTCACATATATACACAGTGGCGTCAGTCTCCCGGGGTAGTCGCCGCGACTGGAGGAGGAGGTGAAGAGGAGAGGTTGAAAGAGGAGGTAGTGAAGGAGGAAAAGTGGAGGAGATGGTGTAGGTGTAGGAGAAGGAAGATGAGGAAGAGGTGGAGAATGATGAGACGGAGGTGGAGGAGCTGGAGAAGGAGGAGGAAGATGAGGATAAGGAGGAGATGGTGGCGGAGGAGGATGAGGAGGTTGAATAGGAGTAAGTAGAGGAGAAGAATAAGGGTGAAGAGGAGGCATGACGACCACTCAAAATCAATAGGAAAGGTTGAGCGTGTGACGTCATAGGGGTGAGGGGGAAACATCCCTTCACCCCCTACATCACCAATATTTCACTGCCATTCAGAGACATCCAGCTGATTGCCCCAACCGGCAAATTGTTGGGGAATAGTGCGTTCAAGCCTGTTATCATCATGACAAATCCTTGGGATAAGTTACAAGTCTTATTAGCTTATTTTGTTCTAGAACGTGGCAACAAATGAAATTGGTACATTCCAGCTAATTCCTAATATCCGGCAGATTTTTGAAGAATATATATTTGTGTAAGCCGGTTCAAAATGCTGTACCTAAATACCTGGGACAAGTTGCAGTACTCATCAACCAAATCAAATCAATGTTAGAATCGAATAGAGTAGAACTCTTATTTCACTTATTCAGAGAATAAATTGAAAAATCATCATAGCATTGAACAAAAATTACAAATAAATGAAGTGAATCACATTATTATAAAAAACTATTAAGTAACTAATTGTGATCGAAAAGGAGTAAGAAAATTATTTTTCCTATAAATAACAAATGCTTTCTTTTAACCAATGCAGACTGTTTCAATCTCACGATAACATCAACGTTTTATTTTAACAATCCCAAACTATGAACAAGTGTGATGGTGATTTTATGTGCCTCATGATTAAGACACAAGGTTAATAGGCCTACTGTAACTATGTGTTTGTTGATAATGATACCCACACGAGCCCAAAAATTGTGCCTCAATAGTAAATTAGTAAAGAAAGTGTTGATTATGATGAAAGATGAATGATGAAGCTTTAGCTGTAGATAGGTTCCGACTCTCTCAGAATTAATTCGTAAGAGATGAATGAAGTTTTAGTTGTAGGTGGGTTCCGACTCTCTCAGAAGTAATTATAAAGCTTATAACAATATAAGTTGGTGGATTAGAGGAGCTGTCCTCACACAGTAACCCTTCCAACAGGAGTACCGCTTGCACTTTTGGAACGACCAGATATATATAATTTTACCATTTGGTCAATCATCTCCAGGGGCCTGTTTCATAAAAGTTACAAGTCCTGTAATACAGGAGAATCACCATTCCAATTACATGTTCGATATAGCCGATAAAATCAGCTGTTCCTGTATTACAGGACTTCTAAATTTTTATGAAACAAGGCCCTGAGTGCATATTCAATACAGGTTGACCACTGCCCCCATATAAGGTGTAAACCAATTAGCCAACCTTCGAAATTGGAGTATCATTATAAATAACAAGGTCACACTGTACCCCATTATAAATACATGTATACCTGTACCTCATACAGATAGTAATTATACAGAGTTACAGACTTGTATCTGCTTCAATTTTGTAAAGAAGGAACACAATATTGATAAAATGCAAAATTTCATTAAATAGATAATTCAGTGTTATTTTGTGGTTAAAATTGATGGGTTTATTTAATTGTAAATAAATAATTCGATGCAAGATCTCTCCCAATTCGAAAAACCTTCCAATTAAAAATACTACAGTTAGTCCCTATATTCACTTATTCACTTTACACTGACAGCATTAGTTGAACAGCATTAATGTTCACTTTTTCTATAATATGGGGCATGAAATATAATATAAATTGAAAGGTACTAGATGATATTTTATTTCAAGCTGACAGTTTCAAGTGAATCTCACGATACTAAACATTATTTTTTTGTATTCAACTAGATAAATGGATGTTAATTGAGCATACAATATTCATTATTTTAGAACATAACATTACAGGAACAAAGTCTTACGCCACTTCCTAACAATACCCATCAAAACTCGATAACGTTTAGTTGGCACACAAACTTGACATACTTAGCAAACTGATACAACACAACTTAAACTATGAAGGTACTATTATATTACTTCAAGTTGATAGTTTTGTTCCCGTCCTGGACATTTGTGCCAATCAATAAGCGCCACAAATAGAATATCACTTGAATATTCAAATGATGTCAATGTTCGTGGTCCTCCACACTTATGCAACCCAACCACTCAATAGAACATATCGACTTTTCAATATTCAAGAGGCTTAACTTCAAGAAATACTCGTTCCTTACAATGTCCAAATTCAAATTATCATTCACTAATCCTTGACCTTGTTAAACAGTCGTTTCCTCAATGAATGAATGACTAAGACGTAGACGCATTGTTCATCAGATAAGTTCTTTCAACACAAACAACTGGAGTTTGAAGGAACTTCTTCTCACGTTATGTTTTATTTAATTTCTTATCATTCATTTCTGAATGAAATTATTCTCTTCAAAAGCAAATTGAAGCATTTATTACTACAAATTACAATCATTCTTCTCCTTACCTAACCTAACCATGATTTACCTAAATACCTACCTACCAGGTAAATATTTACCTGATAACCTAACCTAAGTAAATTGATTTTCTCTAGCCTGAAACTATCATGATCTTTGAAATAGTCATGTTCAAGTTTAAAGTATTACTTATACCTTATGTTATTAAAATTATCACCTTCTATCAAAACTATTCTATCACAGCTTCTCCAAACCAAACAGCTTCTCCAAACATCTTCATACTTCCCAGGCTAGTACAAATCCTCATTCAAATCATTTCAATCTCCTTTGGATTTCAACTTAAGGCTCTTCGGTACACTTTAAAAAAAATCAAAATTTTTATTCACAATTATTATTATTTTATTATTTATTAAAAAAATCAATTTCCATCTGTAGAAATTAATCAAAGAAATTCTATAATATTGCCATTTTGATGACACAGGTTCCACAATTTTTATAATTTTCCACAGTGTCAAAGCAAGTGCCCAGAGTATGATCACTTAAACTACTCTGTATCAGTAAAACTCTGAAACATCTACAATGCAGAGACCCGTTCAAAGAGCAAGACAGGTAAGAGGTAAGTGTTTCTACTCCAACCACTGTCTTCTACATACAAACAATAAATCACATCCAATACCTTCGAGAGAGGACAAGCAACACCCAGCCCACTACTACTCTCTCTATTCTATTTATATATCTCTCTCACACACTCTCTATCTCTTTCATTTTATATATCTTTCATTCACTCTCTCTCTATCTCTTCCATTTTATATATCTCTCACTCACTCTCTCTTTATCTCTCTCACTTCGCCCTCCAGGTTAAAATGAAAGCAGACAATCTATCTCGCTCTCTCTCTCTTCAATTCCACACCCGAAAAAACCAGACACAACTCCAGTCACTCCAAGAAACGACACGAATCCAACGCTTTCAGCTTGCATCCTGTACAAATCTATGTCGATTCTTCTGTCGAGAATGAACTGTGGGTCTTTTATAGATCTATAGCAGTACTTACTACAGCTTTTTGGTCTCTCATATCGAGAATGTACTACAGGTCTTTGGTAGATCTATATCTATAGATCTTTTGGTAGATCTATATTTATTTATTTATAGCTGTCCTCACTACAGCTCTTTGGTTTCTCATGTCGTGAATGTACTATAATAAGGTCCACGTTTTAATGGCAGTGTTTGATTAACAATGGTATTGCTATCCTTGTCTATCATTCAACAAAGAGGATAGCGCTATCTCTTTCTCGCTTTGCTCTGTTGCAGGTCGTCTTTCAACAATGTAGAATTAACAAAATATTTCATCTTAATTAAGTAAATTCGTTATGAAATTATTGAAAAATATAATTTATTGCTTGATAAAATATAATTGATTATTTTAAACGAGAATGAACAGTTAATATTACATTAATAAACCGGTATCAGCTACCGTCTGTAGAAGGCATTGACAAGACAGAGGTTCGGCAACGTTGTTCTCCTATCTTTCTCCACTGCCATTATAACGTGAACCTCACTATACAGTACAGGTATTTGGAAGATCTATAGATACCGATGTATCTACAGATATATCTACGATTACAGCAGTCTCCATCAGTCATCGGTGGTACAACAGTCATGAGGCAAGCAACTGTGTTACGTAATGCTCAACACCAATAGCACCTCAGCACAGAACGACTCGCTCCATTTCATGCACCTCTACTGATTCTGGTAATGATTATTATCTACGTATTGCTGAAGGCCTGTTCACATTACACAAATTTATATCCCTTATCTACAATCAAAGACCCGTTTACAGTAGACAAAATCGTACGTCAATTTGTATCAAGTCTAATCAAATCAGTTGCTTCTCCATCCAACTGTAAGGAGACGCGATATTTCTCCATATTCCAACTGTAGGATATGAGATTGTAGCGATGGTAATCGACGTATGATGTTATAATCATATGAAAGTAATCATGTGATTAATTCAAAAATCAACATCGTTAAATAAATAAATAAACAAGTTAGTTTTCACAAGAAAAGCTCAATGTATCGATCAAGAAAATGTAAAATGTGAATGTGTGGAACTAAAATTTATTGATTTGTAACAGGATATTGATTTATAGAATAATATCCTTCACAACTGTATTTCTCTACTGTTTGTAGAAACAATTGTGCACAACTAGTATTGAGTCTAAACTATCAATTGCTCCTCCATGGAATTTTTTGTAGACAGTCTGTATCTTTTTGTAGACAGTCTGTATCTTTTTGTAGACAGTCTGTATCTTTTTGTAGACAGTCTGTATCTTTTTGTAGACAGTCTGTATCTTTTTGTAGACAGTCTGTATCTTTTTGTAGAGTCTATCTTTTTGTAGACAATCTGTATCTTTTTGTAGACAGTCTGTATCTTTTTGTAGACAATCTGTATCTTTTTGTAGACAGTCTGTATCTTTTTGTAGACAGTCTGTATCTTTTTGTAGACAATCTGTATCTTTTTGTAGACAGTCTGTATCATTTTGTAGACAGTCTGTATCCTTTTGTAGACAGTCTGTATCTTTTTAAAGACAGTCTGTATCTTTTTGTAGACAGTCTGTATCTTTTTGTAGACAGTCTGTATCTTTTTGTAGACAGTCTGTATCTTTTTGTAAACAGAAAACTGTATTTCTCTACTTTTGTAGGAAAAACTGTGCACAACTTGTATCGACTCTAATCTATCAGTTGCTCCTCCATGGAATCTATTTGTAGACAGTCAGATTTGGCGATAAAGTAATACAAGTTACAAGATAAAGCATTTCGCACACCGAAGATAAAGAATTTCATGACGGCGAAGAATTGGGACAGTGTCAACCATTTTATTTGGATTTCTGTTCAATAATTATACATTTTTTTGTTCAATAATTATGAATTAACATTTAACCAGGGTTTACAAATTTTCTCGCTTCCGTCACCGTAATGCGATACGCACCAGTGTGCGCACAGCTTATCAAACTATTGATCACCAACTGTACCTGCACACACATTATAGAGAGTCTTGCTAGGAGATACAGACATGTATGGTAGGTAATACGGTGCATGAGTACAGTTACTTGATCGATTTTACCCTTTTTCATTTTGTTGTATCAGATGAAAGATTAAATTCTATTGCCTACAAACAACTCAAAATCCTGTCACTAAGTACTAGAGAAACCTGTCACAATGACTCAAGGCGGTTGGAAACAGGCTATGTAAATGTAATTATAATGATGTTGATGATGATAATGAGGAAAATAGGAAGTTGTCATGTTAATGTGAAAAGGGAGAAAAACAAGAAAGAAAAAGATTTAATTAACTATATGAAAACTACAAGATGAAAGAGATAAGAAAAGGGATAAAATAAGTCGAAGGAGGTGGGTGAATGAGAAGAAGAAAGAAGATCACAAAATAAGATAATATCTTATCCTAAGGATTGATAAACGTGTACTTGAAGGAAGAAAGAGAACTAGAAAAGAGCTGGAGAGGAGACAGAAAAATTTGTAAGGATTAACACATAATAGACTGTAATTGAGGAGAGGTGAAAAATAAGATAGAACAGGGAAAGAGTTAAAAATCTAAAGGAATTAAATGGTAAAGATATATGAAAGCTGAAAAAGGAAGATACATTTGACAGAATGAAGAAGAAGAGCAAAAGAAAATGAGAATAAAGTGAATGCCATTGTGATGGAATATAAAATGATCCAAGATTAAACAAGGAAGGGAATTGGGATGAATGAATGAAAGTCTCGACTAGATACAAGATCAAGGAAAGAGAATATTAAAATAATCATGATTTCTTAATAAAAACAAAATAAAACTTGTAGTAGGTACCCATTTATTAAAACATTAAAAAAAACTTTAAAACATTCTAACGACTAGTTTCGACCTACTTTGGCCATTTTAAAATGTTTTAATAAAAGGGTACTACAAGTTTTATTGTTTTTATTCATTTGAATAAAGAAGCCCATATAAGTCAAGTGATATCATGATTTCTTCTCTGCTGCTGATAACGAGATAGTTAGGATAAGAGTCACCAAAGAATAGAGAAGAAAAACTATAAGAAAGTCAAGAGCACGATAAAATATGACACAAGATTAAACAAGGAAAGAGAATTCGGATGAATGGTGGGCCAGTGCGAGCAACAAGGATAGGAAAAACGTGATGATGACAATGATTATGATCTCTCTGCTGCAGCAGCTGCAACGTCACCAATGAATGTCGACGATAACGATAACGATGATGATGATGGTGATGATGATGATGATGATGATGATGATGATGACAATGATCATGATGTGAAAGTGTGACATAACACACCTGAACGAATAAGCCACCACCAGAGCCACGGTCACCTAACCCAACCCAACCTAACCTATAGTGAGCTCCACTCTCAATTGTCAGCATTGGTTGAATGGGAAGCATTGAGTTTATTAATACAGAACACTGCCAGTTTTAAGTGAATCTCACTACAGCACAAGCCCAGCACACGACAAATGCCGACTGACAAAAGCCACTCAACTATAGGAAAATTCACAACAAACTGTCTGCATTTAAACTATATCTACATGTATAACAATAATCTATTTAAACTATGTCTGCTATCTAATATTTTCTGTAATTGATGTAGTAGTTTTAGTATTTTTGGGGGTACATAAACATTTATTTATTTTTGAAAGAATAAGACTGATATTGTCAACACCACTTCAATACATTCGAAAAATAATTCATAATTCAGAACCAGGTTTCATGGTAATACCTGCCACATCTTCAGCTGAACTAATATGTTTGTTGTTGTTGAAGAAACAGGAAATTCAATTTTAGGTTATGTGTTGGGATTGTAAAATAACAATTAAACACTTTAATTTATTCGAAAATAATTCATAATTCAGAACCAGGTTTCATGGTAATACCTGCCACATCTTCAGCTGAACTAATATGTTTGTTGTTGTTGAAGGAACAGGAAATTCAATTTTAGGTTATGTGTTGGGGTTGTAAAATAACAATTGAATTTCCTGTTCCTTCAACAACAACAAACATATTAGTTCAGCTGAAGATGTGGCAGGTATTACCATGAAACCTGGTTCTGAATTATGAATTAATTTTCGAATAAATTAAAGTGGTGTTGATAATATCAGAGTCTCATTCTTTCAATTATGGAGAAATGCCACCACATCTCATACCATACAATCAAATTATTTATTTATTTCTTTCTTATGAATAGCATCAATGCTTCTCACTTAACCAAGCTGACAGTTTCAAGTGGTTCTCACTTAGAATAGGACGCGTCACGCCTGTTCAAAACACAAAAAGGGTACATAATACTGAGATAACATCATCAAGTTCATTTGTTATACGATTAGAAACGCAGCATAACAAATGAAAATTAGATAGACACAACTTATATTTTCAAATTATAACCATAGATTATGAAATCTGAGATTATGCTATCAAAGACTATGTTTAAACATACGGTGATAACATCATCAAGTTCATTTATTATGGGATTAAAAAGGCAGCATAACAAATGAAAATTAGATAGAAACAACTTATATTTTCAAATTATAACCATAGATTATGAAATCTGAAATTATGCTATCAAAGACTATGTTTATACATACGGTGTTAACATCATCAAGTTCATTTATTATGGGATTAAAAAGGCAGCATACCAAATGAAAATTAGATAGAAACAACTTATATTTTCAAATAAACCATAGATTATGGAATCTAAGATTATGCTATCAAAGACTATGATCATACTTCACCAAAAATAATGCTATCTTTTCTCTATGTTATAACTCTGCCCAACAAATCTATTAGACTTGACGGAAAAAAGGGGTACAGGATACACAATTATTCAAAAAACAAAAGTACAACAGAACTCTGTGATAAGTATCATCATTTATATATTTTAATTCACTACTACTCGAGGTTTGATTATTTGTCCTTGTGTTAGGATTGTGTAGGATATGGCGAGTCAGCGAATTCCGAGTTAGCCAATTGTATCAACCCGGCTTGCGCTTGGGTAATGAGAGGATAGTTTAACCTACAGCTTTTATAGTGGGTTCCGAACCACCAGGGCCCTGTTGCATGAGAAAATATAAGCTAATATTTTAGTATTTTCCTCTTCTTATAACTAGTTGATTACTAATATTATTAGTTTGTATTTTTTCATGCAATAGACCCCAGGAAGCAATTTTCAAACTCATAAATGGTATTAGTGGAATTCGGCTCTCAACGTGGTCACCCTTACAACGGGAGTAGCATGCGCGGGTAGTTTAACTTATCTATAATATAGCTTATCAGAATAAGCTATCAAAAGTTCATCTAGCATGCTGTAAATTCAATATAATCTGAAAAATCAATGCGTCCACGAAACCAATCACTTCCCCCATTGTTAACCTAATCACAATAATAAATAAAATTCAATCAGCATCAATAAGAATTTTTATTATTACATAGTAAATCAAAATTAGTCAATTATTAAAACTATCCTGTTCCTACCTAGGATGTATTGAACCTAATCAAAACTACCAAGGAAGTTCCCATTCACGTATAAAACTAAACGAAAAATGAACAAGACATGATTCTCACGACCATAATCTATATATTAAAACTACAAGTATATAGCTCACGATCATAGTCTAGCTGTACTCCAATCTGTTATAGCATCTTATAACTGGATTTGGATGGTTGATTGATATGATGGCTGAGAGAGCTGAGAGCTGAGAGGTGGGACAAGACATGGTTCATGTCCCCAGGCGAAGAAAGGTCAAATCACCGTACATTCCTCAACCATTACCGTCATCAATGAATATTTCATGATAGAAATTCATGTAATATTGGTATTGATTATACAGTAAAAATATCAACGTTGTTATCAATGCATATTGTAATTAATCTGTTTCAGTGAAATTCAGGCATTGTAGGTACACTGTAATATTGTTATTGATTATACAGAAAAATAACAACGTTGTTATCAATGCATATTGTAATTTGGTTCAGTGAAACTTTGTTATTGATTACAATGTTCCATCTTTATCGTGACGTCCAATGCATCATAGTATGCACTGGAGCAGATCTAATTGATTTTGTTGGGTGATACTAACTGCTCTATAATAATTCAATGGAACTTGGGGATACCATACTTCGATCTCAACATAATTTTTGAATTATTCTTGAATTATGCATAATTTCCAAGAAATTTCTATATAGACAATAAAATAGATAATAGGTTCAATAGCCAAATACATTCTGATTTAATTTATAATTATTTGGCCATAATTAGTAAATTATTATTATGTGTATGGCTTTCTTGTCAGAGAGATCCTGTAAGTATGTTCCGCCTTGCCGTAAAACCAAAGTCATTTCCTATAAGTGAACATTTTCTTTCGCCCTATATTTGAAAAGTTCAATCTTCCGTTTTTGGTTCTTTTTCTTCCAAATTTTCCATTTTCTTTCAACTTTTTTCTCGTTTGTTTTAAAGCTGAATAAACCCCTGATTGCTGTCGGATAGTTGTCAATAAAATGTTTTTCATCAAAATCAACCCAAACTTTCAATTGAAGTATAAATATTTTATTTGTTAAATTTTAATTTACGTATTATATTTTTTCAATTATGTACCTACCGTATATAATTAATTTATTTTCTCCATATTGTAAGATGTGATACATAATTATTATAAAATGAATATTGTTTGCTTTATGCGACTCCTCCCCGCACACGAACCTGTCATCCAAGCGGGAGCCTATTCATATGTATTTATTTATTTTATGTAATTTCATTGTATTTTAAATGAATAAATAAATTTTATTTGATTTGAAAATAGTAAATAATTTTCAGTAATTTAAAAAATATAAACAATACTAAATAGCCATAACATTTTACTTTGGATAACGAGAGAGAATTTGAAAATACAAGATTAATTTCGTTCATTAGTTCATTTATTTCATATTTTCATATTTATTTCATTTTAGTTCATTTATTTAGTTTATTATGATGAAATTTATCCATTCTCAATCAGTTGGGAGAACAGAAGAAAGAAGATTATTTATTATTTTATATTGATTCAATGATACAAAATTATTATGTAAAATAATTTGGGGAGGATCAACAGGCACAGTCCAAAACTGTTCCTCCCCCAAATTTCGATTTATTAAAATAATCCAGAATTTTAAGATGTCAATTTTAATCGAAAATTGTACAGTATTTAGTCATGCTTGTAACCAATCCAACTCAATTCTATGAATTGATCAACAATTGATTACAAAAACATTCAAACAGAGTGAAATCTGATAATCAAGTATCTATCACATGCCGACATTATCGAAGTATCAACAAGTAGAGTTGATACACTTATCCTAAATGAAATTCACGTTATACTATCAACATTGAGTGGATAACATCAACGCTTTCCATTTAACCACTGCTGATAAATTGCAGTGAACGTAAAACTCTCTGTCTTGCTCACCTTCCATCTTCATTTATCAAGAGGAGAAGACATCGCACTCTGAACTTGGCAATAATAGACCACTAAATAAACCTAGGAGTGGGCGAGTCTATTTCCGAGCTTTCGGTCATGATGACTACTCAATCGATTCAACAAGTCGCCTCACTTTTTACACCTTGTCAGCAACACTGCCACATCGATAAACCCTCTTCACACTACAACAAATCCCCGGGACAAGATACGAAACAAAAGTCCGGTTACAAACGAACACTTACTTATTAAATCAAACTAGCCAATGTAAATTGACGCCATCAAACGAAAGCAATAATGCCAGGAGAACCTATGAACAGATCAGACAACATATGATGACATCATATTACGGCGGTTAAATTTGATAAACGTAGGCCTAAGTGAAACCAGGAATTAGACTTTACTGATAAGCTATGTTTATACAACAATAAATCCCCGGACAAGATACAAAGCTTAAACTTTACCAATAAGCCCTGTTTAGACTAAAACAAACCCTGGGGCTAGATGCTAAATTCATAATGAACTGTTCAACTACTTCCACTCTTTTCAAATAATTACAAATTCAAAATTATTACTGCATTTTCATTACTGTAGTTTCATGAGTCCAGTTCATTCATTGGCATTTTATTTTCAATTCTAAAATAGTTCTTGGCAAATGCAAGTTTTTCTTTCCTTGACATTGCAACTTTTACCGGATCCAATGAATACTTTTTAGAACATCAACTTGAATGAAATAATTTTTAGAACTTTTCGAAATCGACTTGAATGGAATACTTTTTAGGACTTTTAAAACATCAACTTGAATGAAATACTTTCTAGAACATCAAGTCGATGGTCTAACAATCTCAATTTTTTCTCGTTATTGCAATAAATAATTGCAATTATTTCAATTCAAAACGAACGATTGTAACAATTTCAATTAGGCTACAGTATTTCATCCAATATTATAGTCATCGTCCACGATATAAAAATTTACAACTATCATCTATATCTCAAACATCTTCTCAAGTCTTTTTTCTTTAGTAGCTACTTTAGGGTACTGAGATTTATATTTTTATTCATCTTCTTAAGTATCTACTCTTCTCAAATATTAATACTTGATATGATGCGAAGCTTGTTGTACGAGATCAATGAGAGAATGGAATGAGATCAATGTGGTACGATTGAGGATACAATACATACATTATGGATATATTTTACGCGATCAAATTCACTATTACACAAATATTTTCCGCCTCTACCACATCTCCATTCTTCCTTCTCCTTTTCCTCAACTCTTTCTCTTCCTCATATCCTCTCTCAACTTACGTACCTCTTCTTGTCCAATACTTATATTCTTGTTCAATCAAGACAGAATGTGCGTGCTAATTTCTCAACACACAGCATTAATTGAGAACCAAGTTGAAAAATGACTTCAGCACACATTCACAGTTACTTTTTCCCACAACAACGTGCTCCAGTCTACAACAGTAAACGCATTGAAATTCACAGCGGCAATTGCCCTTGAAAGCGGTCGCTTCAATTTCATTTTAAAAGGCAGTTAAGATCTGATTAGGTAGCAATAATTACGGCGAGCTGTGTTTGGTTCATCACTTGCTTTGTTTGTATTGACGGGGAATCGGCTTCACCGGAAAATTGTCGACAGTTTTTTCACAATACTCACTTCCTAGTTTGCCGGTTTTTCAGTGTGACGCCACGGTGCTTTAATTAGCTTAATAACTGACGATGAAAAGTAGATAAATTGTTTAGTTTATGAGTATTTTGGGAACATTTATTTTATCGTTACCGTAGCTCTTCTTCTATCTATGGTTATCAATCAAGGGAGGCTCCACTATTATTTTGCGTTTGCAGAAATAACAGAAATATATCGTTTAAATGGTTTTGGTTTTTTTAAATTAATTGGAACGTCGCCTCCAATGAATTACTTCCATAGGATGGGGAGGCCTAACCAGAGACAACTGATACAAGTAGCTTATGCTTATATTTTTCTCTATGGCCTAACTATTTATTTATTTATAAAGCCTTCTATGGTAGGCTTATCAAGCATGTTGTTTACTAGAAAGCTATATTATTTGATGAGAGATTGTAAAGATGAATATATAAATTTGGTTCAATATTGTATAGTGTAGATTCACTGCAATCTGTCAGCAGTGGTTGTATTTTGAAGCATTGTAATAGTGTTAGCCCACACCACCAAATAGCCTGTTACTTTGTATTTGTGTATGACAGTTGTACTTTGCTTATATTTAGATTTTTATCTTATTTTGCGTGTTTTTGTTTTTGAATGATTTTGAATTTAGAAGGATTGCTGTCAGTTTGAAAGGAAAGAAAATTCCCGTTTCAAAATCATTGAAAATGATAGGAAGACATAGTTGACACTTTTCCTTTACCACGCCTTCTCTAGTGCAGATTGAAGCCATCCAAGTATATCTGATCTAATATTAATTGTTGATTCAAATATTAAGTAATATTACTTGTAGAATCAAAAATCAATAATTCAACCTCCAATCTATTTTATTTGCCAAGAAAATATATCCTTTCATGATTTAATAATTTATTTTCATAATAGCGATGAAATATTTTTGTAGCTCATCATAATAATAATAATTTATAATAATAACAATTTTATTAATGGAGACAACAGGATATACCCATTTTATCTCCTTCACATATTTCTGTAGTTTATCATCGATTTTATTCATCAAGAAAATATATCCTTTCATGTTTTAATCATGAATTTTCATAATTGCGATGAAATATTTCGTTAGTTCATCATATTTCTACGTAGTTTACAAACAATTTGGGAAAGGTGCAGACTTTAGAAGGTGATCTCACTATTTAAGTATATAATAGAAATGAATATGGGAGAAGGGTCTATATTAAGGTAAAATGAATATGGGAGAAGGGTCTTTATTAAGGTATAATAATAGAGGTTTGAGTTTGACTGAGTCTGTGCTGTGTGGTAGCGAAGTTTCCACAGATAGCTTGAAAACATCTTGAACATAACTTGAAAGCACACATTCCAGGGGCTGATAATCCCAGCTCCATTGCGAACAACAGCTATGAACTAATAAGACATAGAAAGAGGGATGAGTAAAGAGCAAAACTGTGGAATGAGGGTGTAATGTCTGTAAGCTAGTCCAGTAGGAGACTCTCCTATTGCAGGATAGCATGGGGGAAGTACACCGATCAATGGAGACCCTTGGTGAGGGTTTCAAACCTTGAAAGGGTGGAAGATGGTGGTTTTGGTTGGAGAGGGGGTGGTGGGTTGTAACCACCATACACGAAACCCACTCAATGTCATGGTCACTATGTAGTAGACCTGTAAATAGTTTGTACTAGGATATGAATTAAAGTTTCTAGTTTCAAGAATTTACTTTACTTAAATTTTAACTATACTTTACTCTGATTTATCTAGGCCAAGTTGCACAGAATCCTGTTGAATTCTAATCATGATTAAATTCTTTGAGAACCAGATAAGGTTTTCCTGAGAAGAATGCTTCTCTGATTGATTCCGTGGCATGTAATCGGGATTAAAAGTTTTAAAAATTTAACTATACTTTACTCTGATTTACTTAGGCCCAGTTGCACAGAAGCATGTTGAATTCTTATAATGATCAAATTCTTCGAGAACCAATCAGAGAATGTTTTCCTGAGAAAAAGGCTGTTATTCTCAGGCTGTACATTTAAAAATTTAACTATACTTTACTCTGATTTATCTAGGCCAAGTTGCACAGAATCCTGTTGAATTCTAATCATGATTAAATTCTTCGAGAACCAATCAGAGAATGTTTTCCTAAGAAGAAGGCTTATCTGATTGGTTCCCGTGGCATGTAATCGGGATTAAATCAGACTTGTGCAGCCGTGTGTAATTCAATGAATTTGAACTACTTACTTACTTTAGACACTCACTTATGAGAGTTTATATTTTCCTAAGATAATACTTCAGTTTACTTCCGAGATTTGCGAGATGTAGTTATTATAGACACTGGTTTTGTTAATAATAAGTAAAGAAGTAGGATAGTGTTATGTGGATGATACATTTATGAAGGGGGGAATTAATTTATTATTCATTTATTTAAAATAATTTTCAACTTTTATTTTTGATCCTTTTTTTATTAATTCAATGATAAACAATTATGATCTGAATTTATTTGGTGGAGGATCAACAAGCAAAGCCCATAACTGTTCCTCCCCCGAATGGAACTATTCCCTTTTAATGGAAAATCAAATTTAAACAAAATAGAAGAGGTCTCTGAATTGAATCCTTGAATTGAATAATTTATCCAGTGTTTTACACTTCTACAGAAGTTTATTCAAATAGCTTTAATATTATACAATCAAATATAAGAGTTTTCTCTGTAAAAAGTAAATTCGTATGGCTTTTTTGGTGGGGAGTCCATAACGGGAAGGTCCCACCTCCTGAATATATAATTTAAGCCGTCAATGGGCCTATCGACTGTCATACTTCAGCCGGGACCGACAATTTAACGTGCCCATTCTCTGTAGTTTCCTGTGACTTTAAAACAGTAGTGTATTGGGAAAAAATTAAAAACATTTGCATCTTAAATTATTTTACCGAACCTAATAATACTAGGTAATATAATTTGATTTCATTTTCTTAGACTTTATTTGAATTAAAAAACCAATCAAACAAGTATCAGGTACTAAAACATCTCATGTTGATGATTCATAGGCTAGCAATTAGCATGGCTAAAAATACTACAGTCAATATCATCACGTACAGGAATACATAAAATCAAAGACCATAGCATACTTAGAAATCGTTTTATATTTGAAATATAATGCAAACTGTTATTGGCATTTGTATTAAACACTCTTATCGATGAGAAGGCGCCTCTAATCTTACCATAACCGTTATTTATAATAGTAATAGTATAAAATAAAATGGATGTTTTAACACTTACTGTCGTCCGACACTCAGAATAAATTGTCCTCCGATTGGCTGGGAATCAACTGTTGGTGAGAATCAGCCAATCGGGGGACATTTCTGAGTGTTTGCCGACAATCGGTAGGTGTAAAAACGGTCATTCCAATAATTTGGAACAATAGAATGTATCATATTATAGGCACACAAAAATCTGGTCTAGGGCCATTTAAAATGAGAAAAATCTACAATAGAAGGAAAATATCAGAAATTTTTTCTGAGATCAACTAAAAAATTGAGTTTATTTGCAAATACCAGAATTTTACATAACTTGGAAGAATCATAACAGGAAAGGTTAGTATGTCACCAGTTAGTAAAACATGTACAAGTTTATTAGACATGTGGACACGATATTATGTCACATGTGAATTTTATTGAATTCACAGAAATCTCAATTTTCAATTCAATTCAATTCAGTTTATTTCCAAAAACATATTACACGAATAAGAAATACAATATACAACATATTTTGGAATCCCCCTACTAGACTATCCATCTGTGTGTAGGGGGGGAGTTCCACTTTATACATAATAAGCTAAATCTGCTCATAGAAGTAAATAATAAAGAATACACTTATATTATGGATGTATTATTAATATTCTGATTATAAAATAGATAATATATGTGCTGATGTATATTTAAGAATGAGTATGTAGGAATATGTATGTAGGAATAAGTATACTTAATACCTTGATTGATAAAAGAATAAATAAAGAAGAAATAACAATATTTTTTTAAAGACCGCAGTGGCAGGGATTCCAGAAATTCTCAGAAGAGAGAATGAAAAAAAAGCATAACAGGAAAGGTTAGTATGTCACCAGTTAGTAAAACATGTACAAGTTTATTAGACATGTGGACACGATATTATGTCACATGTGAATTTTATTGAATTCACAGAAATCTCAATTTTCAATTCAATTCAATTCAGTTTATTTCCAAAAACATTATTACACGAATAAGAAATACAATATACAACATATTTTGGAATCCCCCTACTAGACTATCCATCTGTGTGTAGGGGGGGAGTTCCACTTTATACATAATAAGCTAAATCTGCTTATTAATCTAATCTAATCTGTTAGTTTGTTATAAAATTCCCAACCTTTTCACTGTAAATTGGTCAGACTATCAACAGCTCAAACCAAAGAAAGAAGAAATCTGAATTAGTAATCCAAAAACACACATTCTGAACCAACTGAAATATCGCTTCAAACACAACACAATAAACAACAAACTATCCCAGTTTTAACCAACAAAAAATGAAACAAGAAATAGAGGACAAGTAAACAAACAACTAAGTAAACTAACAAAAACTTCCAAGAACTAGTTGATTCAAAAATAAAATAAATATTTCCATATTTTTTAAATAGATTGAAGATTTCTAATATAATAAAAGCAATAAGGTAACCATTTCTATTTCAGAATTTAACAAGTAGGCCTATATCCAAGTGTTTGAAAAAAAACTTTGTAAGAAGACTTCTATTACTAAACCAGTGTTATAAATAAGACTGAAAACCTAAAACTAAATTATTTTTTAATTTTGAAACTTTTTTGGAACAAAATGAGTTCAGGACAGTTCAACAGAATGGAATACAGCATGAGACGACCCACATCCATGACAACGAGAAGATTTATGCAGAAAAAGCCCCCATCCACTGATACAGTGACTCACATGAAATACACAAATATCAGAAAAATCGTGGAGATTCCCAGCACAACTTCATCGGGTTATGGAAATGAAAACTACGCCGCCACTGTCTTAGCGTGGCTGGAAAACAACACATTCTGGTGTGGCGATAATGGAAAATCGTGCTGTGGCAACAAGTTTTGTGGAAAACCTATTGTGTGATGAAAACTTCAAGCATCAGAGAATCTATCAAAGTTGTCAATAGCTACTACCATGGAATTCAAACTTCAACGGAACTTGGAAAATCAAGGAAATGGTCAGTTGCTCCTAATATGGATTTTTATTTTCTGAAAAGTTGTAAGCTAAAATTTTACTTTACATCGCTCGAAAGTAATCTTGTAGCTTAAAATCAAACTTTATTTATCAGACGCAATGAGCGTATTAACAATGGAAAATATGTTTGGGCATGATAAGAATAATGTTAAATTTGAAACAATCTTGACAAATTAACCTTGAAACTGACGGAAATCTAATTCCAATAATTATGAGAAATCTGCCTCGATCCTTAAGAATATTTTATCTCAAGGAGTAATCAAGCAACTTAAAATCCATGGAAATCAAGATACTATTGCTCACAAACCAAAATGAAAAGTGTGAGATTAATCTGTTAAAAGGAAAGCAAGAATTGAAGAACAGTTATTAATAATTGTAATTAATTGTAGAAAGATTTTGTTATAATCTTTCTAAAACTATTGTGGGAATCAAGTGACTTTATTGTAATAGTACTGCATTGTCAAATCATATATTTGTAAACATTCTATGTCTGTGTTGCAAAAACTTTCCAGTAATATATTGTGTGTGAAGCAGATTGTATTTATTGTATTCAATATAAGTTATTGATAAAAAACTAAATCTGGTTTTTAATGAATTTTTAGATCATATTTAATTTTGTAGTCTTTGCACTTAAGATAATATGGTCACAATTTTCCCCCATAACGACAATTTTGTCATTAACGTCTAAAAAACGTCGTATTGTCGTTCTCAAAAATATAGATTAATATATGTGCCCTAATTAGAATAACATTAATATCAAATTCCATCAACGGATCACTCTTTTACTTTTTCAATAAGTTTCTCAGTAAATATCAGTTTCAAAACGCAGTAGTGCTCAAATTTATAATCTCACATATTTTTTGCTTATAGTGGTGTCCATTAAGTTTCAAGTTTGTGCTTGAGTGATGGAATGGGTAATGAATAGAGAGATTAATGGACCTACCACTATAAGTGGGTTCCGAACAACCGATTCCTACATATTTTAGGGATATGCAGCCAAACAACTCTCTGTTTCATTTAGGCACGGTTTTTAGGACACTAATTAAATCTAATGGACCATCAAACTTATAGATTTAATGTTGAATTGGAATTTAATTTGAAATATTCAACTTACAACTCCTCCCTCTGACGTTGCGATAAAACCATTTTCATGGTCTCTGCTGTGTCACGGTGTCTCGCCCCCTCGCCCCTGATTGGTCTCTGCCAATAGCCAATGGCAGTTCACCAATTGAACTGCAGCGCACACACACTAACTACGGGTCTTCCGAACCCGGCTAAACCTGGCCGGCCATCACCTGAAACAATCACAATTCAAAGATAAATACCAACAATTCATAATAAAGTGTTTTAATAGGGCTACTTGATTTTTTTAATTGATTAAGAAATAACTAAATATAAGTACAGTTACCCATGTAAAATCATGTTTATATAAGTGTCTCATAAGTACTCATGACTATAAGTATATGAATAAAAAAAATTTCTAATAAAAAAGGGTACTATATAGTTATTTCTATAACAAGTAACTAACGAATCATATTTGAATAATATTCAAGTAACAAATATGTAGGAAATTCGAATAAATATAAATCTTTAATTATTCAACTACAATGTGATCACTTGACCCGTCGGTTTAGAGCACACCAGATTTGAACTTCATTTCTATCCAATTTAGTTGATATGGTTGTGGCTGTCTTTTAGGTTAACCCAAGTGAATACTTGAGTGTAGATTAAGAAATATTATTAGCATTGATGTGTTGGTAGCTGTATATTATGCTTACATTCAGTCACACCTGTTGTATGGTATTTTGGCATGGGGGAGAGATACCAATATGAAGAAACTTTTTGTTGTACAAAAAAGGGCCATAAGGATCATTTGTAAAGTAGATAGTAGAGCACATTGTCGACCACTGTTTGAAAAACTAAATATTATGACTGTTTATGCTTTGTATGTGTTTGAATGTCCGATGTATACCAGAAAAAATCTATCCATCTTAGCCATACATAGTAATATTCACAATCATTTTACAAGACAAGCAGAAGCACTTGGATTATCACAGTGCAATTACCATTTAACTTTGGAAAGTTTTTTGAATTTGGAAAGAGGTTATTTAATAAACTGCCTGCTCATATTAAAGAATGTTATATCAATAGTTTTAAGGTTTCTGTTAAAAAGATTCTAATTGACTGCTGTCCTTAACTGTGATATACCTGTTTTAAAAATGTTTCTTATATTATATAGAATTTGCTTATCTTTGTCTTATTTTTGTATATATTACGATGTGACTGTGATGACTATTAACGTTTATTGTTATATTTCAGATTTTTTTATTGAATTGTTGACTTTGTCTTGCATTTTTGTTAAAGTGTTCTGACAATAAATGAATCTTGAATCTATACATTGTATTCTAGGAACATTGGGTTCACCTGAATACAAATCTACATATCCATACCCAAAATTCACTGATTGTGATTCTGTGGTACATGCCTGCTTAACCATCCGTTAGGGCCAAGCCATATAAAGCGTTTTTTCTGCACTGCTGGCGGTCGAGTAAGCAAAGCAGGGTAGGAAGCTCTCCGATTGGCTGATTCCCGAACGCCAACCCAATCACCTGATAATCAGCAAATCGGAGAGGTTCCTGCCCTTCCGAGCGTCCGCCGTCATTGAAAAAACGCCTCATGTGGCATGGACATTAGACGCGCAAGCTCTTGGAGCAAGTCGTAGCTGGCACGAAAGGCATCCTTCATATTCTTATCCTCACTTCACCTCATATCAATTAAAATACAATAGTTATTTGTATATCTAGAGTGAAAAGTACTGTTTTTTCTCCCTGAGGGAAAAGTTTGAAGCTCGAGGCGAAGCCGAGGGCAACAACTTTCCTGAGGGAGAAAAAACATTTTTCCTCCACCTACATTTTTATAAAAACTGCAAATAAAATAATTTTTAAAAACGTACGTGACGAAACAATGTGTTACAACATAATCTAAAAATTAAACAGCTGGGCTGGCTTGTAATCACAGTTCTCCGCTGACACATTCAACTATATCAGCGATGAAAAACTAGTAGAATATTGATCACGAAATGGAAATCAATCGAGTTTGGCACAGCTCTCTTAAGTTGCGTACAGATACACGCGCCTCCAACACGCTCCGCAATCACTCCACGCACGTTCCGCAATCACTCCACGCACGCTCCGCAATCACTCCACGCAAGCTCCGCAATCGCTCCGATCATGAACGTTACGGGAGATGTTACCTCTTCTCGCGTTCCACTCTTGCTCCCCGGTCGATCATCAATCGATCTGCTCGAGTGACGTTCGATTGCGGAGCAGAGCGAAAGTCTGTACGCACCTTTGCATGCGTCAAAAATTCAGCAAGAACATTAGTAATCATTGCTCTTCCTTCTTCCTTTATCCTGCTTCAATTTTAGCTTCTAGCAGCATGGAGGTTCGGGTTCAAACCCGGATACGCACTTGAGTTTTTAGCCAGGTCACTCCAGTGTTATCAGATGGGCAAGTTAAGTTGTCGGTCCAGGCTGATAAATCACAGTCATGAGTCCCATTGACGACTTAAATTATATACTCAGGCGAGGTAGAACTTCCGTCAGGAACTCCCCACCAATAAAAGCCATACGAATGTTATTATTACTTATTCACTCTACACACTATATTCTTTTGGAGGTAGGGTTTGTAGATACGTTTTTCACAAGTTTCTTATTGGGGAAGATAGTTTTTTTTTTTTACTTGTAACGCAGGAGGTGCAATCGGCCTTTGAAGTCAGGGGACTGTACGTGAGCTTGTCACAAGCGATTCTACTTTGAACTGTCAGAATTGTCTATAAGTAAGACTTATTGCGTGAATGCTGGGTACTGAGTGAGTCAAGAAATGTGTGAGATTGGAGAATTTGGGCGATTCAATGGACAGTTGTGACTATGGAGAGTGAGACCATTATGAGGAGTAAAAAAAGAAAATATGCCTCTTAGCACTTACCTCTTAGACCAGGTTAGCTCTAGGATTTTGTGCGTGGCATTCAACTTATTTCGTGATTGTAATAATTTTTAAAAGGCTATATATTTATCATTTATTCCACTATATATTTGCATTTTCTTCATAGATTGTTGTATTCAATTGTTTGATGTGTTTGTGAAGAAGACAAAATGGGGTTTTTATTTATTTACCTGCATACATGCAGGTTTGGACACAACCTGGGTTACCTTTTGTCTTAATAAATTAATTGATGTGAGGGATGGTTAAGGGGTCCTAAAGCTTAATGGGTATCGAGCCACCGGGAAGGACTAATGCGGCTCATAACTGTTTTAGCACAGCTGGGCTCAAGCAGACACCCCTCCAACGGCAGAACTGATCTTACGGCGCTCATTATACGGTTCTTCTAGCTTAGACAACCTATATATTATCATAGAATAAAATAGATAGATAAAATTCTACTGTCAGCCAGTGAGCCAGCCACTAAAGCACAATTATTGTGCAAATTACTTTTCTCTATGCTACAATAATATTGAGTTACCTGTTCACTTTCCCACAATGTAATATGGCTTAATAATTTTTGTTTATTTTTTCAATCCCATGTTTTTATATTAAATTGAGTACAATAAGAATTGAAGATATAAGGTTTCAATGCAATGAGAGAATTTGGTTTTAGAATTTGGTTTGGTCATATTCTTCAATAAAGAAAATTGTTCACATGTGCAAATAAATGAGAGGTTGCATTTGTATTTTCACAATTACGGTTAAAGTAAAAGTAATGTGGGTGCATCGAACTGAAAAAACTATTGAATGTTCAATTTTAAGATTCATTGAATAATTATCATAAAAAATTGTTTGCTCCAATAGTAATCAATTTTCAGTCACACATTCTATCATTGCTCATTCTTCTTCCACATAATTATTATTGCTAAGATAATTTTATGAATTATTCATCTGAAATAAATCTGTCAACATTCATAAGCGGAAGTTGGAATGAAATTATTATTTTTCTGAAAATTCAAACTATTAAAGCTGTTAAAGCATAAGTGTAACATGTCTTATGAATTACAATCTGCGGGTCACTATTCAGATAACCTTTACATAAAGTAATGTGTTCTTGTTTTACAGCAGTCTTGAATAAATCATTTTATTATTGGTTTAGCTGAAAATCTAAACAGAGAATTTGTATCTGAATACTGCTCAATTTATTATATATTTTGTAACTTTTCCATCAGGCTACCGTATAAGTTCCATTCAGGTTATGGGACAGTGGACTTGAGTAATTAAAAAAAAAAATGTAGCTCATTTGGTTCTACAAGAAGCTACCAAAGTTGGGTACATAATTAACATTAAACTGGTTCAAATTTGGATTTATTCTTAACACCGGTATACAAATTAAAGAATAGGCTATGAACCATGTTCAGGCCTAAAAAATATATAAATACAGTAAAAAATATCAACATTGATTCTTAGGTCAAACACAATAAATGAAATCAACACCTAATGCAGCAAAGACTAGAATCGACTGGTCTGAGTGGACCATTTTGGAAACACATGCTCTCGACTAGAGCCAAGTCTCTACTCGTCCTAAGTCGCGTAAGTGTAAGTTGAGCCTTAATCACTAATGTACAGTATATGGGACCATACCTCTTCAACTTAATACCAACTACCCACAGACCTAGCCCTATTCAAAGTACAAGTAACTTCATCAAAAGCATGATGTATGGTTGATACCATTTATCAATTTGGGTTTATGAGTTTGTTTAGAGGCTTTCATACAAGAGCAAGAGGGCCCGTGCAGTGAAAGAAGGCACCCTCTGACAAAAGAAAATTTTAGTGACAATTATCCAGGGGATGAATGCTGGTGAAGACTTCCACCTAGTACAGAAAAATATGAGGGATGAGGTTAGAGTCACAGTAATCACGGTAATTTGCAGTAAGTGAATAGTTAAAAAAAGAAATAACATAAAAGAAATATTTTTTACTAAGCTTATTAAAGATAGGGAATGTAACTGACAGGTCAATGCCAATTATTAATAAATAGTGTTTGTCTTCAGGTTATTTTAGGTTATGAAAAATATTTCTAACCTAATACAATTTGTATATCTCTCATATTAACACTGTAAATTAAAATTAGAGCTGACAATGCTGGGAAATACAAGTCAAGTTAATAAACTATTAAGATAATTTGAGGAGTAAACAAACATAGACATCTAAAAACTAAGATTGTAGCATTGATAAAAATGTCGAATTTCAAGATTAAAAAGTTTACTCTAAAAGAACTTATAGTAATTTACTTGACAAACAAATTATTTAATCCAGCTTAATTAAATAGTCACGTAAATAATGTTAAGCTTAGTTAGGTTATAACTTCAACATCAACCATGTAAATAAATCGCGATCTCAACAAATTAAGTTTGCTCATACTTATAGATATCAGAAGAGGTTAGTTTTGAGATCTAAAAATATATTTTAAATACATTTAAATTAAATAAATGTTATGAACAGGAACAAACAAAAATATCGATTATAGGATAACGAGACGAAACAGGTTACCATTCTTTTTACGAAGTCAAGAAAGTCTGACCCTTTGTGTTCTAATCTGATAAAAACTAGTAGGAGATCAGCGAATACTTACCAAAATCTAAACAATTTAAACCAAAAATAGGTTGTATATCTATTAAAAGATTAACTCCATTTATCCAATAAATAATGTATTCTTTACAGATTTTAAAGCAGACCAACTACAGTACGATCTGCAAGCTTGCCATTTTGACTTATCACATTAGAAACAAAGATGTCACTTTCGAAACACTTTCACAGAGTCATTAACTACGTTAAAAATGTAATCAGACTTAACTTACAATATTTAGGTGAAATATCCAAAAACTCCTCGATAAAATCCAATAAAATGCACACACAACACAATATTTCACAAAATCGTTAACGAAACTAGCGACCTACCAAAACGCGAACTACTACACAATACAACGTAGATCGCGAGACTGCAGCAGACTGGTATTCGTAGAATTTCATGAGAAAATTTGTGATCAGTGATTTTATATAAAAAATTGAAAATTTTATATCATTTAAAAGAATGAATTTCAATATAAAAAATTCAAATATATCAATCTGATTGATCTTATACTATTTATTGATAAAACATTTATAAATAAATTTCTTTTGACAGAATGGTAAATTGACGCCAGCGCCAAATTCAATTTGAAAACGATGAAATTTTTTGTAGCTTGAAGTTGCAATGTGGTTTTATTTTGGTCTCTCATAATGCCTACGTGTTCCATTGAATTGAATTGTATCTATCAGAATAAATTGATAGAATTGAAAAGTTGAATAGTTTTTACCATATATTTTATTTGATGTGGTACATTGATGTAATTTATAGTGATTATTCTAAAATTGAGATTATTTATACAGTATAAACCAAATTACACAAACCTAAAGAATCAACCACCAGAATCAACTAATTTTACAAAGGCAGTAAATAATAATCTTATGATTATATCAAATTCATTAATATCTTATGATATTCATGATAATTATTCATTTATCAAACTATGAAAGTGGACTAGAAATCTAAAATAATAGACAATTTCCAACGTTTCGAAATTTCAGGTACCGTACCTACTGCAATTACCATAGCAAATAAGAGGTTCAGAAGCGGTTACTTGAAACATTTTATTAAAATCTATTTAAATGGATGTGAATAAGTTGAAACAACTTGACACTGAATAATCTGAATCAACGTAACAGGATTACTGTATGTACATAAAATACCAAACTGCTCTATTTCAACTGAACTCAATTTTAACCAACTCTTGTTACAAAATGCTATGATACGTTAACTGAACTCTATACATACAACTCCTTTGCTCAATTTAACTCAAATAAATACAACAAAATACTTTTACACTCAAATACAGCCCACACTCAGGACAACTCAACACACTTTCAAGGGTAGGAACTGGTGAAGCGGCTAAGGTAGCTTCAAGATTGAGTGTGTTGAATGTAATTCATGTAATTGAAATGAGTCGCATCAAACCGCAGGCCTACCACTCTACCATGGAACTACATGGATTAAATGCAATTTATTGAGTAATGTAGTACTTAATATTTTGGAGGGGCACCCCCCAAGCTCATGGAACCCCCTCTTTTAAACACTGTTGACTTTTTTGGAAGATTTGATTTTTGTGAATTTGAGACTCCACCAAAAAAATAATTCGAGGACACACTCACCCCTGTTCTAAGTGTAGTATCCTACTTCTAAGCTACTGAAAAAAAATCATGAATTACATTCATTTTGCGCTATATTAGTCGATCTACCTATACAATATTACCTAATAATTGGCAAACATATTTAATGATAGAATGAGAACTATATAGGTACTTAATATTTTCAAACCACAAATTTACTCTTACAATAATTGAATTAAAAAGTCACGCTACAAACTTATTTACTCTTACAATTAATTAAATTCCATTTAAATAAATAACTAATTAATCTCACTTTATAGTGGCTTCTTCATAGTCATCGACCAGGGAATCGTACAGTTTTATTCTTCTCATTTTCAAGGATTCACGTTGGTAGTTTTTACTTTCCTTGCCCTATTACCATAGGTAAGGAAAGTATTGCTTTCCGAAAAAATTAAGGTACCCCAATTTCTATATTTCTATACGTTTCAAGGTCCCCTGAGTTCAAAAAAGTGGTTTTTGGGTATTGGTCTGTGTGTGTGTGTGTGTGTGTGTGTGGTGTGTGTGTGTGTGTGTGTGTGTGTGTGTGTGTGTGTATGTGCGTCTGTGTACACGATATCTCATCTCTCAATTAACGGAATGAGTTGGAATTTGGAACGTGAGGTCCTTACAATATAAGGATCCGACACGAACAATTTCGATCAAATGCGATTCAAGATGGCGGCTAAAATGTTGTCAAAAACAGGGGTATTCGCGATTTTCTCGAAAACGGCTCCAACGATTTTGATCAAAGTTATACCTAAAAATAGTCATCGATAAGCTCTATCAACTGCCACAAGTCCCATATCTGTAAAAATTTCAGGAGCTCCGCCCCATCTATGCAAAGTTTGATTTTAGATTCTCAATTATCAGGCTTCAGATAAAATTTAAACAAAAAATTTCAAGTGGAATAGATTGAGCATGAGAATCTCTACAATTAATGTTCAGTGACATTTTCACATAAAATTAAAAATCTGGTGTGGCGCACTCACACAACTTTCCTTACCGTTATGAAAATTGATCACCTGACGCTAGTGTTCCCGCACATCACAAGTCTACTATTCAAAGATTTGAGCCAGCTGGTGACAGGGCAATAACGCTGGAGACACACATGAGGTCTGCTATCTCTTCATAGTGACTGATTTAATAGAATCAACAATAATTTGCAATTGAATAATCACATTTTCTCGAATTTAAAGCTTATTTTCAATTTTAGGTGAAAATGTTACTGAACATTAATTGTAGAGATTTTCATGCTCAATCTACTCCATTTGATTTTTTTCTGTTTAAATTGTATCTGAAGGCTGATAATTGGGAATCTAAAATCGAACTTTGCATTGATGGGGCGGAGCTCCTGAAATTTTTACAGATATGGGACTTGTGGCAGTTGATAGAATTTATCGATGACTATTTTAGGTATAAATTTGATCAAAATCGTTGGAGCCGTTTCCGAGAAAATCACGAAAAACCCTGTTTTTGACAACATTTTCGCCATTTTAGCCGCCATCTTGAATTGCATTTGATCGAAATTGTTCGTGTCGGAACCTTATAGTGAAAGGACCTTGAGTCTCAAATTTCAAGTCATTCCGTTAATTGGGAGATGAGATATCGTGTACACACACGCACATACACTCATACACACACACACACACACACACACACATACAGACCAATACCCAAAAACCACTTTTTTGGACTCAGGGGACCTTGAAACGTATAGAAATTTAGAAATTGGGGTACCTTAATTTTTTTCGGAAAGCAATACTTTCCTTACCTATGGTAATAGGGCAAGGAAAGCAAAAATAAGCTCGAAATTCGAGAGAATGTGATTATCCAATTGCAAACTGTTGATTCTATTAAATGATTCACTATGAAGAGATAGCAGACCTCGTGTGTTTCCAGCGTTATTGCCCTGTCACCAGCTGGCTCGAATCTTTGAATAGTAGACTTGAGATGCGCGGGAGCACTAGCGTCAGGTGATCAATTTTCATAACGGCAAGGAAAGCTGTGTGAGTGCGCCACACCAGATTTTCTATATTAGAATATGCTCGTCTGTACATGCATACTCTGTCAATGTATAGTCGTAGGCATTCTTTTCTGTCGAAATGTTGTAAGGCATTCAGTAATGTACTAAGTTTCCGGGCAATAACTCCGTCATAATCTAGTCAACTATACTCCGTACAAACTAACTTTTGACTTGAAGGAATATGCGGCGCAGAGAAATGGAGGGAGATCAGCCAATTACTGTGATGGATAGAGTCATAGGTAGAAGCGCAGTTGCCAATTTGTCGATTAAAGTCAGTCGACTGAAGGCTTTCAGAGAGGAAACTCCTCAAGTTCAACATGAGCGCTTGAATACTCACGAGAAATTAGAGAATGCTGGCCGGTTCAGAACGACAACTTCGCCGCCGTTGTATCCCTACCTCTGTATGCCTTCTCTGCTGCGCATGTCCCTCCCAGTCAGAAGTTATTTTGTACAGAGTATAGTGCCCGGTTTCACGAAGCTCGGTCAAGCCATCTTGAGATCAAGTTCGATTTACAAGTGTGCATTCAAATTATTGTTAGTGATTGTATCGCCACAGAAATCATATTATGTTCCATGTGCACTCGTTGAAAACGTACCCCATTTGATCAAGTTCAAATAATGTCTTGACCGAGCTTGGTGAAACCGGTCATAGGAGTTTACTATAGATTGATAATGATGTAGCAAATGAAACTAGTATCTCAAATTGTTTTTATAAATTACTGGTTTTGACAGTATCAAGTCGTTTTCATTTAAGATATCTACCACAACATCATCTTCACAACAACAAAGAAAGTTTTATGGAGGACCAAATAATTAAATCACTATTTTGTTAATGAATAGAATGACTAGCAGTCAAATTTATTCACTTACTGTTACAACGAGATCTTTCGGCAGTAAGTGAATAAATTTATTTATTGAAAAAATTTGACTTCTAGTCGTTCTATTTTATAACAAAAAAGTGAATTGATAGTAAGTAGTTTGTGATGGATAAGAACATTGAAGAGCCAAATAATTAGGACAATAAAAAACAACAAACATTGAAATACAAAATCAAATTTAATCCTTTTTCACATCGACTTTATTGATGATTATCTGTCTGATCTGATGTACCACTTCCCAACCTCCCACACAACCCTCACCAAGACTGATAGCAACCATAACATCCCGTCCGAGATTCTGAAGCAACAAATCAGCAGTCAATAGAGGAAGAGTGTCTATTTCAGTCCACTTGTTACCTATGTAATCATCACACCCTTCATTATCGTCATTGTTGGTCGACATTTTCTCGATTTTATCTTTTTCCGACAGATTTGAACCATTTTGAGAAGGATCTTTTACAGAAACTGGACTAACTTTTTCAGAAACTGTACTGTCTTTTTCAAAAACCGACTCAACTTCCTCAGGTTTTGAAACCGATTCCGCTACTTGTTCCCCATCAGATTTGCTGTCCAATCTAGGTTTCTTACTATCTGAGCTATCTCCATCTTTGTCAGAACCGTTGACACAATCACTTCCCTCTCCTTTGTTTTGTTTTCTATTCGCCCTGCGCTTCCTCCTCTGATGCGACCACGTGTTTCTCATGGCGGTTATGCTCATTTCAACTTTCGACGGATTCTCTTTTATCAGTTTGGTGTGGATCTGCAACAGATAGATTGAAAAACTATGTTATTTGGGGAGATTATTACATAATAACATTTTTATTAATGGAGACAATAGGCTGAAACTCATTTTGCCTCCTTCACACAATACAATATTTCTAACACTTAATACAATTCTATATATATATATATATATATATATATATATATATATATATATATATATATTATATATATATATATATATATATATAGGGAGAAAACATCATACATATTGAAGTTTGAATGATTAAAATTAAATTAAATTCGTATGGCTTTTGTTGGTGGGGAGTTCCCTTTCGGGAATGTTCCACCGCCTGAATATATAATTTAAGCCGTCAATGGGCCTTACGACTGTCATACTTCAGCCGGGACCGACAGTTTAACGTGCCCATCCGATAACACGGGAGTGATCTGGTTAAAAAACTTTTGGTAATGAGAGGGGTTCGAACCCGGGATCTCTATGCTGCTACGCAAGCACTCTATCCACTAGACCACGGATCACAAATGAATGATAGATTGCAATTATTCTGAATTCATCAAAATTGAAAAAAAAACTTCTCAAACTATGATCAAGTGTTTTCAGAGCGAATATTGATTTCAGAGTTATTATATTAAGATTTTTTTTCATTAATTCATCCACACAATGAGATAATCGTTTTTAATTTTCAAATTGATCTGTATAACATTGATCATTGCTTAGTGATTAATATAATATCTTTACCGTGAAGCTGCTATGAGACAAAATATAAAAGAGCATCATTCAATTTGATATGAATATGACGTTGTCTGTAACTAAGATCAGTTGAATGGCAATAGAATTATTTTTTTTTTATTTGCTAACATTGGAGGAATTTGAGAAAGACGTGATGTACTGTAGAAGCAAAAAACAATTTGTTTCGCGCATTACCCATCTAATCTAACCAACTATGCAAATCATTATTAAAACTGTTAATATATTCTTAAATATGATCTTAGAATTATCAATTTACTTATGTTTCCAATTGATAATGCAAGGCGACTTTGATTCTTCTAAAGGATCCACTTTTTCTGACCCAGTAAGGGTTGCATCTTTGTTCAATGATTATTTTTTGAAATGTGGTGCTGAACGGTCGAGCTCTGCTGGGCTGAGTCATGAGAAGCGTCATCTAAATAAAATAGGTAGACAATATGGCATATTTAGATTAAGAGCTATTACTGAGAGTGAGTTGGAAGGAGCGATCTTGGGTTTGAAAAATACTGGTTCGTGTGGCTGGCATGAAATTTCTTCCAGGGTAATGAAATGGGTTTGTCCCATTATATTGCAGCCTCTCACACACGTTTTAAATTTGTGTATGAAGGAAGGGATATTCCCACAGAAACTAAAATTCGTTGTCATTAAACCCATCCAAAAAAAGAAAGTGAAAAAGATGTAAAGAATTATCGGCCTATTGCATTATTGACGACTTTCTCCAAGATTTTCGAAAGGGTTATATTTCAACAGATGTACGCTTACTTGGAGAGTGAACGAATTTTTTATAATAAACAATATGGTTTCAGAAGGGGTGCTTCAACTAAGTCGGCCACGTTTGATGTTATATCCGATTTGTTGGGGGCTCTGGATGGGTCGCAGAGGGCTGTGGGTGTCTTCTGTGACTTATCCAGAGTGTTCAAGATGGTCGATCATGAACTCCTTTTGAGAATTTTATGGATTTAGAGGTCATACAGAGGTGTTTTGAGATCCTATCTTGTGGATGGATATCAGGCTGTGAAAAATGATTGTGAGGGCTCTCAGGTGCTTTCTGAATGGCAGCTGGTT
The DNA here is from genome assembly GCF_014356525.2 of Nilaparvata lugens. Classification (NCBI taxonomy): domain Eukaryota; kingdom Metazoa; phylum Arthropoda; class Insecta; order Hemiptera; family Delphacidae; genus Nilaparvata; species Nilaparvata lugens. The sequence continues at coordinate 33,527,698 of NC_052513.1, read as the reverse complement.
AAGCAAGGGGTTCCTCAGGGCTCCATACTTGGACCTACATTGTTTAATCTTCAGGGTCCATCTTTCTCCTGTAAGACCATATTCAAGGCACTCCGACTACTTACAGTTCCAGCGATATACTTCCTTGAAGTTGTTTCGTTTGTGTTCAAAGACAAAAATATTTTTAATGCTAACCGAATTTGTCATACTTATGAATCACGAGGTAAAAAAAATACAGGATTATTCCAGTTCCCTATCCATAGACTGACTCTTCTCGAAAAGGGACCATATTATTCAGGACTCAAATGTTTTAATTGCATTCCTGAGGATATAAAGGCTGTGTAGCAGCTATAAGTTATTCTTATCAAAGATAATTAGGACACTGGTAGAGGCTTGTCCTTATACCATTGAGGAGTGTTTTAGAACATTCATGTGACTCCATTCCAAAAATGACATGTTGTATGCCACTTGAGCACTGCTCAGAATTTGTGGCTTCACACAACAAAAATATAATAATAGTAATAATTAAATAAGTGTTGCATTCTAGTAAGAATAATTAAGTGTAGGATTAAAGTACCTAATTCATTGAGAAATTATCCTGGTTTATATCTTCAAGATAATTCAATTATTGATGTCATACACGTACCGGTAACTTATTTTGTTTTGTTGATTAAAATGTCGTTACTTTGATACAATAGATAAATTTGATGTACTTCATTCTATCAGTTTCAAGTATATGAATTGTTAAATTGCAATATTTAAATGTATGGTATGCGCAGTAATGCTGTTTCTTTCTTATAACCTGTACGGTTCTGTTCTGACACTCTGTGTGTATTTTATAATGATAAATTATTTGAATTTATCAATAACACATTAGAATAAGAGTGAAAGGTAATTACCAACCTCCAACTCCTTGAACAACGCATTCAGTTTCTCAACAGCGTTGCTGAGTGGGCAATTTTTCAACGTAGCAACTGCTGGGGCCTTCTTCTTCTCGTTTTTCTTCCTGGTCTTGACCAGATCTGGCAGAACAAGTCCTGGCAGAAAGGACCAGGCAAGACCCCACCGAGTGGTGTGGCCCTGGCAGAACTCACTTGTGCCCACCCTAAGTGATGGAATTTGTTTGCCTTTTTCTGCCAGATATGTTTGGAGTTGTTTAAGACTTGTTTTCTTGCCCAGCATTGTAGTGTACACCCTGAAAAATAATTAAAGAAAAATAGAATATTAGTTTTATTAAATACCAGAATATGAGAACTTAATATTTTGGATTTGTTCAGGTGACTTATTGTATTATACATGAATATACTCTGTACTAGGTAATTTAAGAAGTTTATAATACGATACACTTCTATTGATATAGTCACAAGTATACTAGTCGCACATACTAGTCACAAGTAAAACAAGAACAATGTGGTACAAATTCAGTAAAAATTAAAGAAGGTTATTAACCTATAATAGTGACATGCACGTTCTAAAGTCAGAATTATCTGATTAACATTGGTTTGCTATCCTTGTCTGTCAGTAGACAAATAAGATGATTCCATCATTTCCCAACTCCACACCGTTGTAAAATGCAAGAAAAAGTAATACTTGTTGGCAGTGCACAAATATAATGAAGTACCAGAATATTTAATAACAACTATGGAAACTTGTTATTAATTCATGAAAAAAATATAATTTATTAATGGATAATATAATTATATTAATTTATTAATTGATAACCTATATTGGAGATAGAATTGATCATTATTAGAATAATCAACAATTAATATTTGAATAAAAGTACGAGATTACAAATAATATCTAATACAGAAGACGTTAGAAAAGAAAACCTGGCAACTATTTCTTCCTATGAAATCCTTTATGAAACTCTGAACTGAAATTATAAAAGAAGCATGTATTTTTCACAGAAGGCGTTAGAAAAGGAAACGTGGCAACTATGTTTTCCTATGACATCCTTTATGAAACTCTGAACTGAAATTATAAAAGAAGCATGTATTTTTTCTGGAATAATGATACTTTATTAATGATGTATCCATACAGTATCCATAATCTGTTGAAGAATTGTTTTCTAAACAAGGAAGTTAAAAGTGATTCTAATCTTTTGATTGTGTTGGAAATAATATTTTAGGTTATATTACCTAAACATCAAAGAAGGCCCTCAATGATGGTTTGACATTTTTCATAGACTTCTAAGCGGTCCCTAGGCATTCAATATTATTATACAATATCATTATGTACTTATAACATCGGGCCACAAAACTGGAATAAACACATCATAGAGCCTGATGTTATAAGTAGATATTGTATAATAGTATTGATCGTCTAGGGCCTACATCCTATAGCCTGTAACCTGTAGTTCAACAGCTAGAACTATTCATATCGCTGTTTGAATGAATGGAAGGATACTCACAGTTATGATATAATTTTGCGGGATAACAAAATCATTCTCACCGTATTTTAGTTCCCAGTTGAATACTCTCGTCAATGATGCGCTTCACAAACTCCACCTCCCCGCCGGGAGCGACCAGCTCAGCCTTGCAGCCAGTCGGGGCGTTCCGTGGCGGATTCCTCTCCGGAGAACACTGCAGCTCTTCCTCGCTGGAGAAAAATGGCGGATTGCACATGCAAAAGTCAAAATCTTCGTTTCTGTCCATCAAGTTCAACAGGACGCTGTCAGAAGTCACCTGCTCAACTGTAAAAATATATTAATTTATATTGAGGAATACTGGAACTGTACAACAGAAATTGTCTTCAGCTCATTGTTATAGGATACAAATATTTCTTGATATGGATGATGGAACGAATAAGATCAAATAGAAATTATGTCACCACAACTACAATTATCATGATGTAAAATAAAGAATAAATGAGAATGAAAGGTGATGCCTTTTCAACTAACCTTTTATGAGATCAGTGAGTTCGTTTGAAGCCACATTGGTGTTGGCATATTCTACACTCACACCATCTACTTCAGTCGCCAACATGTTCCAATTGTTTTTCTTAGCAGCCAACATCGGATAGATACATGCTGCTCCAGTACCTGCAAATCATATAATGAAATATATATTATTACGAATAAATAATGTGGACAACAAAAAAATATAGATAATAAGAAAAAGAAATGGATGGATTGGATAAATTTGAAGAACAAGCAACAGACACTATAAATTTACCCATACAGTATAGTACATAGTTGCAATTGAAGTTATCCTGATATAAACTGTACGATCTTATATTAATAATATTGTTGTTTCTTTTAGTGTCTAATGATCAATTCTCAAATATGTTCTATTCGTAAATAGAAAAAGATCATATCTTTTCATGATTTGATGCCAATTATTAGAATTTCAATAATTGAAAATGAAATATTCTGATAGGTAGATATTGTAGTATTTATTATATTCCTCCAAAGTCCAAAAAACAATTAGGCAACATTGCAGAGCTGGAAGAGGATAGAGCTAACTGCTTTGTCAAATTACTTACAATGATACCGATCCAATAATAATTAGATGCTGTATTTATAACTTGAGTCTCACTACAGGCATAAGTTAGCAAGGCATATCACAGTGTAGAAGAGTTACAAAATATATTGACACCTGGAACCTTACTTGAGGTGTGGATGTTTGGATTCCCCACACTGCAATCTTGATTTTAGTGTTGACTTTACGTGTTTTATGTACATGACAAAATCGATTTTACTAGTGTGGGTAACAAGAGTTATCAAGATTTTTCAAGAGAACGGCAAGAAAAATTCAAGTATTGAATAACTATTAAGTCAATTTTTATCAGCTAGAAGATTCAAACTTTATTAAACCATACGCCATCAAAATATTTTCAATTTATTTCACTTATCAACTATTCTATGTTAAAAACTTCTTATTGAAATCGTCCATTCAATATATGTAGGCTAGGTTTCTATAGTTTGAACCCTAATAGGAAACCGTAACACAGAAAGTGCAATTGTTTTAGATCCCGGCCACACAGGGGGCGATCTGCCATCCCATAGGTTACTATGTCTACATCTGAGATATGCAACTGAGTTAGAGATTTATATAACTATGAGATCGCATAACACTCTCTATGTAGTTAGGCTTACGTCAATCGACTAACAAAATACAATTTATAATTTTTTTAATGAATGAGACAATGAAATATACCTATATCAACTCCATGTACTGGTTCTTTTTTAGCCAAAGGTTCTAGTTGAAGTAGATCTTCAAGCCAGAGTATATAGTTGAGGCGAAGAGGCAGCGTAGGCACAAGCCTATTTTCAGGCAAGGTTAGACTCAACCCAAAATCATTCTGAAGTAATGCCTTGGTGAGTGCTAGTACGGCCTCACGCTCTTTGAAGTTGACACTTATTTTACCGGATAGGTCCTGAAAAACAAAGTATGTATAAAAAAATAGTACAATATTTGTGAGTATTTTTACCTATTTGAATCAGCCAATTAACATATTTAAGAAAAAACCACTTTTTATGGGGAGAAAATTTTTCAATATACTTCCTAGAGAGTTGAAAGAAATAGAGGAGGTTGAATACCTACAAAAAAAATTAAAGGAATATTTGGTGGGACTATCTCTATACTCTTTCCAGGAGTATGTCAATTTGACTGTAAGATTTTAGAATCTTGTTTTTTATCAGAATTTTTGACTTCTGTATGTGTAAAGGATGATTTTGTGACGATATTAATAATTATTTTTGTAATTTGACACTATTCAGATGTATTTTGTGCATTTTGATGAATAAAGAAATTAAAAGAAAAGAAAAGAAATAGGCTATGAAAAGGAGAAATAGTCAACTAACTAGAAATTAAGAATGAATAGTTATTTTTCAAGACGTTGGTAACAAAGGACGAACGTTGGTAATGTAAGACTGGCGTTGTTAACGTAGGACGTACGTTTGCGTAGGCAAGATCCAAAAATTGTTTGTGTACTCTTGTCAGCACAGATCTCAACCAGGCATCTGTCACCTTCATATTGGATTCAATAAAGATTAAAAGCTGACCTGGGACCATCTTACACGTGGAGTGTGCAAAGCGCAAGATGCTGACAAGAGTTACATCTTTTCCGGGAGTAGAGTTGGCTACAGATTGACATCAATTGTTGATGTTAAACCATGCTAAGATGTTTTGAGCTCCTGGAGCAGCCACTCTATTCACTGCAAGAAAGAGTAACCTCTTTTTGGGAGTTGATCACTTCCACAGCACGAATAACCATGCAAGCTATTTCACTGTGATTGGAAACTTTCACACTGGAGATCCCAGTCCTTGGCAACGATCTCAAGTATAAGTATGCAGTTTTTGGTAGCCGCATGGTATCACGATCTGGTATCATTCACCAAATGCCAGAGACAAAAGACAATTTTACTGCTCCAAAAGAAAGCTCTTCTAATCATCACAAGCAAGTGATTTTTCGCAAATTGAACATTCACACAGTTTGAGGACACTACATCCTGGCTTTACTGCTAAATGTGAGGAGCAACATTATAACGCTACATCAAAGAGAGCAAGTGCTCTCCTAAAACACTCGGAGGACAAATTTGTATGTGCAGGCTGTTGTTTGTCGAATGGGGACTGTTTCCCGGTGCTGGCGATGATGATGTTTAACGAGTTAGGTGAGGGCGCGCTCAGAGGATGTTTTCAAATCTTCCTTGTCTATGTGGCTGTTTGATAGGAACCTGTACAATATTAATGACTTTTTTAATGAAGATACTTGTGATCTGTGACTCTGCCATCGCAATCAAGTACAGCGTCTGTTTGGCTTATTTTTAGGTTGAAAGTAGTAGGCAGGGGGTAGTTTGGTGTCTGGTGATTGCATACCACTCACTCTTCCACCTTCATGTATGGACTGATCCTGTGGTACCTAACATGTGCCAGGAGCAAAGGATGTGCTGCTCTTCCATAAAAGATTACTCCGTACTAACTCTTTTGCTGCAAGTAGGGACCACTGTTAATGTCCTTACCATCTAAGGCCAGTACGTGTTGTGCTCTCTCTCACACATCTGGTGAACAGCCAGAATGCCTGGACAAGAAGAGGTAGAATCCACAGTCACAATAATTGCCAAGCAGCTGACTTTGAAGCCTCCCATACTAGCTTGAGCAGCAATTACACAGTTATTCAGAAATTGCCCAGTAAAGTACGAAATTTACCACGTGGTAAATTCTTAACCACAGTGAAGCAGAGAATAAACGACAAGCCACTCTACTCATTTGCCAAATTTGAAGATGAGCCGCTTTTTGAGGCAGTTCTACTTTCAACAAGACTTAGCCAAAATGGTTACGGTACCTATCAACCAAAATTTATTTGTGGAAGAACGCTCATGAACGCTCTGACTACGACAGGCCACGCCACGCTCCGCTTTCAGTGTGTTTGTACCCTGACACAGTCTATCTGGAATCAAGTATCAAGTAAGTTAGGCTAGTGTAGTTTGAATGAAGTGATCTACACAGAAATAGCCTGAACTCACCTGTTTTACAAACTTCTTAAACTCTGGATATTCTAAAGCCAATTTTACAAAATTAGGCGGCGTTTTGTAAATGTTCCTTGGGTGCATATGATGATTTACAGACATTCTGCTACTGCAAAAAAATACATTATTAAAGACTTCAACATGAATTGAGCTTATTATTATATTAAATTATCTAATACAAGTGAGAAGAAAAGCAGACATATCTAAAAAATAGATGATTTGTGTGTATTTAACTAAAGAAAAAGTAACAGTACCCAAGCATAAACTAAAATAATGATGATATATTTTTAAAGATAATTGAACTTTTTCTAAATAGGCTAAGTAATCTTAACATGCTGAATTTTTCAAAGCTGCTAAGAAATTTTATTAAAATAGCCTTTTGTCACCAATCCAATCACAGCAAATAAAAGATCCTACTTTTAAAAACTAAAACTACACACAAAACAATTATTGTTACTTATCAAAATGCTGTAATTTAAAATTGAGCTAACCTCAAATTTATAAAAAATCGTTTCTCAATGTACGTCGTCTGCTGGAAATCACAGATGTTCGTAGGCAACAGAAGTACTCTTGAATTATAAATAGTTTATAATTCATTATTTATCATTTAATTATTCATAAATAGATTACTCTTTTTATAATATTCTTATTCTCAAAACAAAACTTTAATTTTATTTCATCAATCTTCGTATCGACTCTTTATTATAATATCGATACTGATATCTCGATATTCAATTGATGACATTGTGTTTGAGGTTATGTTCGATTATCATTCATTGAATATTATCATTGCAATTATTGTTAATTTTTCATTATGTTTATGCGATTGAAAAACATTTTTTGATTCATGTTTTGACTACTTCAACATTCATCATGTCAACCCCACGCCCTCAATCATCCTGGGAATGGTAATTAGTTTACTAAATTAATCTATTTTGACAATACGTTTACGTTCCGGTTATTTGCTTAATTTTTATGCAGCCCTATTATTAGATGTGCAGAAAAGTAGAATTATCTCCATGCGCATTGTATTAATCCTTCATCTATCCTCTATTTATGAAATTGACTCTATAATGAACCAATAATTTATGTTACATAACAACAACTGAACACCATGGTTGGTTAAATACTAATTTTACAAATTTTACTCCCTAATCCAGATAATCTATCTTCCTCTTTGTGGCTTACATCTAGATCCTTCCAATGTTTCTCTTTTTTAATGTTTCAACACTTTTTATGTTTTATCAACATGTGTTTCTTCTTTTCTTATCCAGTCCTCCTTGTTATCCTCTATTTGCGTCAGACATAAACACATAAGGATATAAATATTATGGACATACATACTTGATACTTACTTACTTACTTGATACTTGATGTCTTCGTCCTTGACTGGGGGTACCAGACAGACTGTGTCAAAGGTTTTGAAATATTTTTAAAATAGTGGCTCCTCAGCCAGCTCAGTCAATGAATAAAACAGTTTAAAAATAGTGGCTCCTCAGCCAGCTCAGTCAATGAATAAATTGGTATATTCATTAATGCCTGTCTGATGAGAGAGCAGAATCTAGTGCGAGATTTATTTCTCACTTTAATTGGGAGTCTGTTATAAAATCTTAGTGCAGCTGATGGAAAACTTCTCTGCGTGCTGGCCAACCGGCTGCGAGGAACTTCCAGATTGGTAGCATGGCGAGTGTTGTGGCTGTGAATTTCGTTTCTTCTCACCAACTTATGCTGATTGTCCCTGACATAGATCAAGGAGGACAGAACATACTGACTGTATATGGTGAGAATTTTCAGTTCCTTGGAAAGTGGCCTACAATGATCTCTATGTCCTGCAAAAGAGATGATTCTGATTGCCTTCTTTTGCAGTAGTAGCACATCGTGACAAGAAGGTGCGTGTCCCCACAGCAGTAGTCCATATCCGATGTGACTGTGAAACAGGGAATGGTAAGCTGATAACAGGTAGTCTCTGCAGACAATATGTCTCAGCTTCCTAAGAAGGTATATCACCCTGGACAATCTCTTGCAGACTTCTGTCACATGGCAGCTCCATCGTAACCTGCTGTCTATCCAGGAGCCCAGGAACTTTACAGGCTCTGCCTCCAATGTTGTCCTCTTTAGGGAACAGACCAGTAAGTTTGTTTTCTCGTCATTTAGCATCAGCTTGTTTGCTGCAAACCAGGTCCTGGCGACATTTAGTTGGAGAACTGATCTTTCCACCGCTTCTTTCACAGTTTTACCTCTAGCAGTCAATGTGGTATCATCTGCAAATAGTATGAAGCTCTCATTGTTTGGGAAGTCATTCATAAGCAAGATGAAAAGCAGGGGACCCAACACTGAGCCCTGTGGCTCACCATGATCCACATTTTTAATGCCTGATGAGGCTTCCTCAAGTGAGACCACTTGCCTTCTATTTTTTAGGTAGCTTCTTAGTGTGTTCAGTACTATTCCCTGTACACCATACTTCTCCAGCTTCTTGACAAGTATGCCATGAGGCACACAGTCGAACGCCTTGCTCAGGTCGCAAAGCGTGATTGAAAGGAAATCTCCATACTCGAAAGCTGAATGTATTTTTTCTGTCAGGGACATAAGTGCACTAGCAGTTGAACGACCACCTCTAAAACCATGTTGGGCCTGGTTGAGGAGGTTGTTTCTCACAAAGAAGTTTGTGATTTGCTGCTTCATCTCGGTTTCAATAACTTTGGACAATGTAGGTACTATGGAAATAGGTCTGAAGTTTGATGGAAGTTCTGTATTTCCTTTCTTATGAATTGGCAGAGTCCTTGCTAGTTTTAATGTGTCAGGGAAAACTCCTAATCTGAAGCAATGATTGACTGCTGTAGCCATTTGCTCTGCGATGGGATCAATGGTGTCTTTCAATACAAATGTTGATAGGCCAAATATGTCCTGAGTTTTTGAAATTTTCAGGCCCCTGACATGATAGTACACGCTATATATGATGAGGACACCTACCTCCCTTTAGGAGTATTATCACTATTGTCTTTCATTCAAACTTATAGAATTATTTTGTACACTATCGTGTAGGCTATTTGTCAATTTTTAGTAGCATTTCAACCAACCAACATTTTCAAATTAGTTATCTACCAATACCAAAACCCATACTGTAATATATTTGTCAAAAACGTTTTTATTTTTTCTCCTTCTTACAGGGCGTGCCGAATTGCTCCTCCAGTCCCTAAAAAGAAACTCCCTTCTGAAGAGGTGTTGGACCATCCCTTGAAACCAATGACGATAACGGTAAGCTTGAAATGTTCCACACCGCTACTTTATTAATTACAAAATAACTTAATGGAAATGTTATTACTGTAGCACAAGGAACACGCACATTTGGGCATCATCAGCATTAAAGAATAAACTTAATGAAAAAATGAGTGAAAAAAGGAGATAGCTTGTCGGCGACTCTTTTCAATATTGCTTTGCACAGTTTATTGAAGACTCTAGACCAGGGGGGCGCCCTCTTTCCTTTCTTTTACCCATAATATGGGATCGATGGCGTCAAAAACATGAAATACAATACACAAAACAAAAACATACATAAGGCATGTTTAGCAAGACAGCTTTTCCGACAAATCATCACTCATATATATTCACTAACACTGTAGTACGCCTTGCTTTTTAAGTGCTTGGATACAACTTTCTGGAACGCTCTTAAATTCAACTGTTTTACTCCTGTAGGCAACCTATTGAAGTATCGCAATGCCGAATTAAAGCAACTCAAATATGTGCCTATGCTGATGATGTGGCAATATTAGCTAGAGATACCTCAGTACTAAAGGAAATCTTCAGGAATGTGGAACAAGACGCAGAAAAGATAGGCTTGAAGGTTTACACTGCAAAAACTAAATACTAGCATGTAGCAGCATTACCTGGAAGAAGAGCTCCTAGGAATTTAGTTATAGACAGGAATGAAATAGAGGGATTAGCATCATTCAAGTATCTTGGAGCAACACTGAATAAGAGAAACGAAATGAGTGAGACCATCTGTGAAAGAATCCAAGCTGGAAATAGAACATTTTACGCAAATGCAAGCTTATTCAGGAGCTTCATTACTCAGGAGCAGAGAAACCAAAATAAAATTATACCTCAGATTGCTACGCCCGGTAGTGACCTATGGCTCGGAGACGTGGACAATGACGGAAAAGGATAAAAACAAACTTTAAATAAAAATACTAAAAAATTGTCAAAAACCTTAGATTTATTGATACTTAGAAAGACCAGTTTCGGTTGTTACACCATTGTCAATCTCTGTTAAACTAAAACTAAATACAAGAGTAGCAAAATTTATACTAGTAGGCGAGTACTGCTATTGGTCAAGGGCATGAATGCCTGCCATTGGCCCAGCTAGACAGTCTCCTCTTAAATTTTGTTATTATGGCGAGTATGTTGCTTAAACCGCCATTTTGTGACACCGTTAAGTGGGAGGAGACTGTCTAGCTGGGCCAATGGTAGGCGTTCATGCCCTTCACCAATAGCAGTACTCGCCTACTAGTATGAATTCTGCTGCTCTTGTCTTTAGTTTTAGTTTATCAGAGATTGTCAATGGTGTAACAACCGAAACCGGTCTTTCTAAGTATCAATAAATCTGTGGTTTTTGACAATTTCTTAGTATTTATATTTAATATGAATAATTACCACAATATCAACTTCTCAACTACACAAAAAAAGGGAAAAACAAACTTCATGTCTTTGAAAGAAGAATACTGCGGAAAATGTATGGCCCAGTTCGACAAGGGTTGGAATGGCGAATCCGTTCCAGCAATGAATTGGAAGACTTGAGGAAAGGTCAGACCATAGTTCGATTCATCATAAAGGCTCAAAGAATCAGGTGGTTGGGTCATGTGGAGAGGATGACTGCAGGCAGAATCCCTAAAATTGTGACGCGGGAAAGGCTACACAATAGGAGACAAAGAGGGAGACTCAGAAAAATATGGCTGGATGAAGTGTTGAATAATGTTTGGGAGCGAGGGGATGGAGAGGCATTTTCACGATAGAGATACGTGGAGGTTGATAGTTGCGGAGGCCGAGTCTCACCATGGGATGTAGCGCCATACAGGAAGAAGAAATGAAAAAATATTTACAATAATCATGTATAAATTATTGTGTGATACTCTATTGATGCTATCTTATTCTTTCAAATCAAATCAAATCAAATTTATTTGTTTCCAACATTTACAGTATAAACAATATATAAAAAGATATAATTGAAACAACACTCACATGGACACGCAGGTCTGTTTGTGAGTTGTTTGAGTTCGTGATTACATTATTTTAATTATTATAACTTTAGAGAAATTCCTGGAAATTAGATTTGGCTAGGTACATTGTATTGAAATGAAAAGAATAACTTAAATAAAGAAGTAAATTGAATTATGATATGTTAAATAATAGAAATTATTATTCAATCATAGAAATATTGTAGCACAACTACACACATACAACTCACACATACAGGGAGGGGGAAGACAGCCACACACACACCACACACATACACACACACCAACATTCTAAAATGGCTGTTAGATGCATTTAAATTCATTGATTGATTACTGATAGAGGTAGAGAAGATGAAACTAAGTTTCTTATAACTCATTTTCATAAATTTGCATCTATTATATTTAATTTCTATTTATCATTTTCTATATTTTCCAGGTTAGTGAAACGAGAGGAGCCTCTAAACGTGTGGGAACCGGATCTTCCACTCCTACTCCTTCTCTTGTGATGGACCCCCTAGGGGCAGCATTGGATGGATCAGATCCACTATCACAGTTCGCTAAAGACCCTTTAACTACAGATGCGGTAAGATTGTTCACATTTTCATTCGGTCTAATTTTAATCTCTTACCGAATTGTTAACATTGTAAGTTAATTGAAATTAAGAAATAAATTTTCAATTTAATCCGTTAATCTTCTTTTTTTAACATTTCTTCATACTTAATTCTTAAAATACATTTTTGGATAGTGTATGATTTTAATGTGTGAAGGAGGCAAAATGGGTTTTTACCTGTTGCCTCCATGAATAAAATTATTAAATTATTAATTAATTAATGTAGAGTGACTTGACCAATTTTTCTTTCAAATACTCATGATAAATTAATGATTTGATGACTAACATGTAAAGATATTCATTATATAATATTATATTATAAATTATATTTTAAAATATTTTATTATTAATCATAAAAAATATTCATTATCTAGAACGTTGTAAAATATCAATTTTGCTAAAAACTGACACTTTTTTTAAGTTGTTTCTCAAATAAAAGACAAGACTGCCTCTTGTAGTGTAGCGCCGCTTGCTTAAAAAAATACTTTTTAAACAATATGCGCGACTTTTCAAAAACCTCCTTTATAGTTTTGGTATGGATAAGAATCAGGTTCTGTAATTTAGTTTCACATGTCTTCTTAATCCACCATTGGTGTTAATACACAAATTTTTCCGACATGAAACAATGTGTGCCAATTATTTTTATTTTAAAATAACTATCAATTGAACACTAACTAACAATTGAGTCTAAGTTTGTGATTAATTTTCTTTGACCTTATTTTCACAGTGGGATACATCTGACTCGCCTAGTACAAAAGTGTCGTCATCTTCATCTGATGAATACATGGAGCCTTGGCATACAAGACGAGCGGTTATCCTCAATAAATTCACCACATCTGAAAAGTTATCCATGGTTTCTAGTTTTCTCGCAGCGGGAGAGAAAGGTAACCATTTTTACCTGAAAATTATCTTATTAGCACTTATCTGATGCCTAGGACACACTTTTGGCAAGTCGCTTGCCAAATGTCTGGCCGTATGGCATCCGGCCTTGCTGGTAATGGAAAAGAAGAAAGTAATTCAGGTAACAAGAGTGGTTTGCGTTGGTCTTGCCATCGACACTGCAATGTGACCAAAAAACGAGCGCCCCACATCAAGCTCAGTGGTAGGGAGACACTCGCCTTCACTTGTTTTGCCTTTGCTTGTCTCGACAAAAATCGGAGTGAAGGCGAGCGATGGCATAGTAGCCATCGGATGGGAGTTTTTCTTAGTTACAATAAATACAATTTTTTGCATTTGTGGCTGATTAGATAGATTAAATAGCATCCACTGCTCACCTAAACAGAGGATTAGGAACTTGTCAAAAAATCGAAATGGTCGAACAAAAAAAGACACAGCCCACAGTAACAAATACAATACACAGGGAAAGAAAGCATTTTACAATTCATGTGGAGTAATGTTGAATGTACTCTTCCTTTGTGTAGAAAACACTCTTGGAGAAATCGATCGTTAATTGAGATCTAAAGTCGCTTTAATTCATATTCTTCATGAAATCAGGTAAAATATTATATAATTTGATGCCAGAGCTTCTGACGCCTCTCATAGGCCGGTTACAGAGCTTGACCGACCGTCAGTGCGTACGTCAGTCGCGCTTGTCTTTTCAATAGATATTCCATGTATCCGTACAGAGCAGGACTGACTGCACGCATGCGCACGGTCAGGACCATGCGTTTTATACTGCGTACGAAAACCATCGGTCGAGCTCGTGCGCATCCGTTCCATCGGTCGACTGACGCGCTATTGAAACAAATAGAAGCTTTCAGAGCTGTACTGATCAGTAACCCCGCAACATAACCAATGTGCTGACACCTCTGACCGACAATCAGCTGATATTGAATTGATTAGCATAATGAATGAATTCAATTAATAGTGTCATATTTGAATTCAGAGTTTTCTATACTTCAATCATTTCTAAATTTTTTATTGGAAAACTCATATATTATTAATATTATTTACATTTATTTGATCCGTAGATTAAAGTGACTGCAAGTATTCCCAATGGTGATACAAGCTCGAAATAACTCATCAAAATTTCTGATGGACATTCTGAGGTAGTTAAAAAATGTATCTTCATCCCCAAGCAATGATGTATTTAATGGTACTAAATTCCCTTTGAAATGCTGTTTGGGCAAACATCGGGTGAACTTGATATCTACGTCTTTTAATCTTTCGTTTACGAAGATAATAAGCTGCAATTGAACAATCTGCAAAGGCGTCCATTTTGTGAGTCAGAAAAACTGATGTATGGTCTGGATGGTGCATACGCACTGACGGTCGGTCGAGCTCTGTAACCAGCCTTATAGAATGTGGAGCGATGCATCTCATCTCTCAACAAGTGTTTATTCCTGGTATTATGGAAATGAACATCATCACCATGAGTAAAATAACATTGTTTTCTCAAATGAAACATATCAAACATTATAACCTAATTGTCAATATTTATTACTGTAATATATTCATTTCTGTTTTATTTGCAGTTGTAAGACCGCAAAGCTCAGTGAGCTCAGTAGTTCGCACGCGTCTCGAGCAACTGGACGACTACGACGATGGATCCATGAGAGAACTGGGCAACCTCAGCCAACAGGAGTACATCACCCGCATCGAACAACTCAACAAAGAACTGGTTCTCAACTGGGAGAAGGACTCCCGTGTCAACGCACTCCGCATCGCCATACAATGCTCGGCCCTTCTGGAGGACACTTCCGTCATCCGATTCTACCCCAGCAAATTCGTCCTCATCACAGACATTCTAGACATTTTCGGCAAACTCGTCTACGATCGCATCAAAGCTAAAGCGGAGAGTAAGATCACGGCTGGTAGGAAAGGTTCAACCGGTTTACCTGACAATTTCACACCCGATATGATCCCCGAAGAAGCTAAAGAGATCTGTTCGAACTGGTTTTACAAGTGCTCCTCGATCCGTGAACTGGTTCGTCGGTTGTACGTCGAAGCCTCCATACTGAAAACGTACAGTTTTCTAACGAAAGCTGAGTTTTCCGATGCGTTGACCAGGTTGACAAAGATGGTGAGAGGTATCGGTGATCCGTTGGTAGCTGTATACGCCCGATGTTATCTCTGTAGAGTTGGTATGAGTGTTTCAACAATCAACCGTCAGTTTTTGAAGGAGAACTTCTACGATTTCTTAGCTACCTACCATCAGTTATTCAGTGGACCGGTGAGATCCGTACTGAACACGCAGAAAGTCGACATGTGCACCTACCTCCACCTTTACACCCCCGCCCTGGAGTGGATCGTGCAAGGTTTAGCTCACAACGCCCCCGAATCTCTACTAGTTGAAATTCTAAGTCGCTGCTACCATAAAGGCAACAGTGCGCTACTCTTGAATACTGTGATGACCTCGTTCAGACCCTCCTACATAAGTTCCAGAGCGTTGTACTTTATCGAATTAATATCAGCTTGTAACACAGAGGGCTACCCTCAGTATCTGTTGTTCAAAAGTTTGGGCAACTGTTTGAGTGTCGCTGAAACAGAGTCACCGCTCCAGGTACTGAACGAGGTGTGGAAGGTGATTTCGAAATTGGAACAGCCCTCCCAGTATATAGCTTGTGCGGAGGTGTGGGCGCATTTCGTCGTCACCCATTTCTCCAACCATGAGATCAATATTTTTTTGGGAGACATCATACAACACATGACACCGAACCGAGTCTACGAACAGTTCTACCCTCAGTTGTTGAACATTGTTGATAAGGTGAGTGTTGCTTTACTGTAGCCTACTCTTTTGATGATTCAATTATTTTATTTCAGTCAGAAAATACATAGAATACACTATATTCTCTTTTCAATACACTAGGCTATGTCAGTATAATGAGATTTCAAATACAAATATAATTATTAAAATTAGTAGAAATTATGGTAATGTTGTGAAATCTCTCCATAATAATAAAACAAAGATATTGTCAAATTTCACTATAATATTTATTAAAAACAGCTACTGTTTTTAAAGTTTCTAATAAATATTATAGTGAAATTTGACAATATCTTGAAATATAATTACTGTATTTTTTCTCTTGGACTTCTTTTAATATAAATAAAAATATAAATCCGAGTACCCTTTTAAATTATTTTGTCACTAAACTAAATAATTTAAAAGTCTACTCAGATTTATATTTTTATTTAAATATAATCACTGCTGTTGGTGAGATGTTGTGATCCATAATGAAAACAATGTTATGTTATCAGAAATATCACTAATTTATTGCAGAATTATATACATTTTCCAACACTAATGGTGTCATGTTCAGTGTCTGATTGAATTCACACTGTGACTGTGTCTTCGACACACTGAAGATGACATCATTGGTTTTGAAAAATGTATATAATTTGCAATAAATTAATTATATTTCTGACAACATCCCAGTGTTTTCATTACAAATACGATAACTAATAAAAATATAAATAGAAAGTTAATACAAACCATGCAATTCAAAAGCAGGCTCTGGCATTAAAACTATTCGGTTTTTTCAACAATTGCACAAATAACAAAACACTTATTTTAAATTTCATAAAATGATCACTCAACTTCAAATAACAGACTAACAAGCATCAAAATATTTTAATCTTACTAACAATGAATCCTGAGAATAAAACAAAACTATTATCACAGTCAATGACGGTACTGGTCATGTGCAAAGGAAATCATATAGAGGTGGGTCAGATTCTTTAAACTCCCTAATGGAATAGAATGGATTGGAGACAAACCATGACTGTAACCGCTTCTTAAACCCCATCTGAGGCAGCCTTCTTATTTTATATTGTAGCATATTGAAAAAACTAATTCCAGATTCAAAAGACTTGTTCCAACATAATCAAGCTACCAAGCGGTATCAACATAATCAAGCTACCAAGCGGTATCAACATAATCAAGTTAATCATGCGGTAATCAAGCTAACTATCTCCAATTGCAGACCCTCAGTCAGCAAATCATGAGTCGCATATATTCACAAAGATGCCACCCAGAGATGTTATTCAAGTGTGGTTACTTTATTCCCTATAGCTATAGAGCAAAGTGACTTCTCTTATAGGGAGAAAAATTATCACCGTAGTGATTTAGCACCTGCGCATACATTTCATGACCCTTATTATCCCCTATTCACAGTGATTACTGTATTTACTTTTTCTTTTAGGACTGCTAATTATTGGAAAAACAATAAAAATTATTATCAATTGATGATTATATAATAGTGACTACATTTATGTTTCGTACAAATGTTTTTGTGTAATAAATTAATCTGCTTTTTTGAAGGTGGTGACTCACTGCGCCGATTTCGAGAGTCTGTTCAGCATGGACAAGTTCCTGCCGCTGATCGACATGTTCCACGGGGAGACGATCAAGGTGAACGTGTGCAAAAGCATCATGGCGGCCTACATGTCACGTGGCTCCAACCAGCTGTCCAACGATCCCATTGTCATTGACGCGCTCATGTTTGTGTGCCGAGGCATGCATGATTCCGTCAGGTTGGTGCTTCTAAATCTAGCTCTTTCATTCAATATTTTCTAAATCTATCTCCTTTACTCAATATCTTTATTTAAGTTATCATTTATTACTCTATAATAGTAATAATAATAATATCGAGTGAACTGGCTGGGTCTGGTGTCAGAGTTTTCAGGTCGCACCTGCTCAATTTCAGAACCTCTGACATGACCTAACGACTGTAAATTATTATTCATAAATTATTGAAAGAAACATCACAAGAAAGAGGAGAGAAAGTAATCGATGAAATGAAAACATAATGAATATTCTATACTGAAATGGTTTATTGGAAACCAGTAGCTGAAAAATAGCTATAGTGAAGTCCACGTTATAATGGCAGTGTAGGAAGATAGGAGGAAAGGATTGCCAGATCTCAGCCTTGCCACCCAAACAGCTGATACTGGTATATCTGATGAATTTAACTGTTCATTATTGTTAAAAATAGTTAATCATATTTTATTTGTCAAGAAAATATATTTTTTAAAGATGTGATAATACATTTTCTTGATTTAGATTAAATATTTTGTCAATTGGTGGAATTTCTACATTGTTGATAAACTATGTGGCAACATCGCAATGCGTGAAAGAGATAGCGCTATCTGCTTTGTTGAACGATAGACAAAGATAGCAACACCATTGCGAATCACACACTGCCATTATAACGTGGACCTCACTATAGTATATACGTTTGTGTCCAGGAAGTATTTTTTGTTTACCATATTTAGTGTTGTCCTCATGTCAGAAATGTTTGATAAGTTTTTCAGTAGCTGATATGTTCATCAGTGTTCATTATCTATTTTTTGATAGTAAGTATCTATTATGTGTTTAATGGAATTAACCGTTCAACAACCTTAGCCAACTATTTATTGACTTGATATTTGTTATTTATTAGAAGTAATGATTTCACTTGCATTGCATTGAGTACTACCACAGCCTACTATAGATAGGTAATACTAACCAAAGTAAGCCATGGTACTACCTATCTTATTCATTATTTAACCCTCTATTATATTAGAAAAAATGCTCATTACTCTTCTTCGACTAGATTGCAATGTATTTGAAAAAATATACTATTATTTTATTAAGATGGAAAGTCGTCGGTTTAATGATTGTAGGTTCAATTGTTTGATATAATATTAATAATATTTATTAACTTTCAGTGTACTGACAGTGGAAGATGAGAAGCGCCAAATAGGTCTGCTGATCTCACAACTGGTGAGACAAGTGAACTTCGGGCAAGACTTGGAACAACAGCTGAGCTACTTTGTCGAGGCTAGAGCCGCCTTCACAAATCTCGACTCTGTTCACACAACCCTTGTACAGGTAAATTGCTTCAAGCATTAATCGAATGTGTTAATAATATATTTAATTATCGTTTATGAATGTTTACTCTACCACTTAACCACGAATAATGGCTGAAGATTGGACATTTTTTCTCCAAAGTTTCGATTTTATAAATTTGTGTCAGCCTCATGAGTAAACTTGAATAATAACTTTTTTTGTGAAATGAGCTAGGAAATCGAATAAAGCCAATTAGAAGTACTGTGCTGCACATTGCTCCGAATTTTCAATTTTATACATTATTGTGTCAGCCTCATGAGTATACTTGAATGATAACTTCTTAAGCGAAATTAGCTAGAAAATCCAATTTAAGGTATGCACACACCGATGCGTAAAAATTTATTGCGGAATTTTCAAGAATTCAGACTGCGGTTTCCAAACGAAGTTTTCGTTGCAAAATATTGGGGCACGCACACTGGGAAGCGAAATAATCGCAATGTGGAGCGCGGGAATATTCGATTTGACTTATATTATGTTGTTTACAAGGCAGACGAAAGTAGTGTACTTCCAGAACTCGCCACAAAATTCGCAACACGAAAAAGCGCTGCAAATGCTGCATGTAGCAAAAGCTGCGAATTATTCGCAAGGGAATATTTCGCAACGCATTGGTTTGCGCCAGCACATACACCGCAATAGTATTAAATTTCCGCAAGGCAAGTTCTGCGAATTGAATTCGCACCGCAACAAAACTTTCGCGTTGGTGTGCGCCAGGTATTAGCGAGTAAAGCCAATTAAAAGAACTGTATCTGTATCATGTATGTAACTTTAATGATTGTTGTGATAACGGAAAAATATGCCAAAAACGTAATTTTTCATTTAAAATGCGATATAACTAGGATACTTATTGTTAAAGGTATTTTAAATCAGAAGAAATTGTAGGTAATGTAAATTAATTTCATTTCAAATCAGAGGAAATTGTAGTTAATGTAATTATGACGAAAAAAATTAAATTGTTGTCTGTTACAGTGTGTGAACAAGCTGTCGGTGAACACGGGTCGAATAGTTCGCGGCCACCACACCCGCAAGACGGCCTCTTTCGTACGCGCATGCGCCGCCTACTGCTACATCACAATTCCTTCCATATTCTCCGAATACACGCGACTGCAGCTGTACCTGTTGTCGGCGGAAGTGGCTCTCATGAACCAATGTCTCGGCCAGGGTGAGGAGTTAGATAATTTCATTAAATAAAATGAACAGTACCCTTTCCTATGTTGTAATTTATTCTTGAAGAATAAATGAATTTCTTGTAATTATTTTAAAACTAGCAGTCAGGCTCGCTTCGCTCGCCATATCCGTCTAGCCAGGGGGCTCCGCCCCCTGGACCCCGACTGGATTGTCCAAAAATGAGATCAGCAGGCTCGCTTCGCTCGCCTGAATTTTCCATTTGAGCATTTTTAACATATGTTAGGACGATCCAGTCGGGGGTACAGACTGGCTAAACGGATATGGCGAGCGAAGCGAGCCTGACGGCTAGTAATATAATATATCCAGGAATAGCTCTGATTGAAGTAGCAGTGCCCAATCAATTTTTCCGCGATAAATGCATTTCAATCTTCAACTTGGTGCCAACCTAACAAAGTCAACTCAACTTAATGTCAACCTGACAAAATTATTAATTTAGTTACCAGTTAACAACTGTTTCGAAGAGGTACTCTCTCTACATTATAGTTCTATGTTAACATATGGTATGGCCATTTTTCAATTATAATTAAGAGAATAAGAAGAATATACATGCTAAAAGACGAACTTTAAATCCTTAAAAACCACCCTTAGAGTTAAAATATTGCCAAAATATTTCTTATTGGGCCTCTAAAGGGCCAACTGAACATACCTACCAAATTTGAACGTTTTTGGTCCGGTAGATTTTTAGTTCTGCGAGTGAGTGAGTGAGTCAGTCAGTCAGTCAGTCAGTGAGTGCCATTTCGCTTTTATATATATATATATTATATATATATATATATATATATATATATATATATATATATATATATATATAGATAAAAAGGGTATTAGTGACTGTGTTATAAAACTTTCTTTATTGAAATAAAGGACATGAACATATTTTTTGCTATTCATACAGGTGTCCTAAAACAAGAAACTACAACGCTAGTGGTCATGATGTGGTAGTTATCAAAAATAGAAAAACTACTTGATATCGTCACAAACTCTTATTTAAGGAAGCATTTTTGAAAACCCAGTTTCTCTATAGTAACCTCAATCTATAGTAATGTTCTAATAATTCTGTAATGTTCACTCCTTTCAATTCGTTTTCTGTGAATAGACAAAGATTTTCTGTTAATTTTTTTTGAGGCTTCTGTCTCTTGCAAAGGTCAAATAGTTTAATTTTAAGAGTAGGTAGGTAACTTCAACTCAGCTAATTGCTGATATGCTAATAGCTAATATGAAGTAACTTATCATAACTCTGACGTTACATCATAATGTTTTTGTTAGTTTTTAATTATTTTCATTTATATAAATAGAATTAGAAGATAATATTTTATTATGCATTTTAGTTTTTTTATTTTTTCAAAATTATTGAACTGATTTGTTAAGTTAATTTATTTTTGTTTGTAAATCGTCAATGTTATGAATAAATTTAAATTTCTATTTCTATCTCAATTTCTAGTAAAATCACTAGGAATAGATACAACGCTAGAGTGTGATAAGGGAATGTAGTTACTCAAAGAAATGTCATTAAAAAGGTGACTGTGACAATTTCAAAGTCGTTTTTATCAACATTAGCATCTAATTACAATTCTTAATTTGATTCTCCATTATAATATTCTTCACGGTAGGCTTATATTGCACCCGAATTATTCTTTTCATAATTACCTTGATATTCCCTCATTGATGATGTGGAAAAATTATAGATATGTCCAAGTTGATATCCTAGTTTGCTTCAAGAAGGACAAAGGTGTACGTCAATTTCATTAGCTTTAGTTTCATTTGTTTGTTTGCTTTGTTGTAATATTGTATAAACTTTATCTGTGTTTTTTTATCGTAATGAAAAATTAAAATTTTATTTGTTGTATTTCAGCGGATGCGTGCTTGAAAGCAGCCCTAAGCCTCGTTCCGGAGCTTCCTACCTCTATTGAAGTCGACGGCAAGATGCGCAGCTCAGAACCCTATCTCACTTCATACATCAGCCACTTCCTATCACTCCTTCTCATTGTACCGGTTAGTAATATCATTTTCTGGCTTCAAGTACTGTCAATTAATATTTGTAATGTATTTGACAGTCACCGTATCTAAATATTACACATTACGATAGAACAGGTAGGGCAAGAGGGCAAGGAAAGTAAAAAAATTAGATAATATATATAAACAATTTTATATCAGTTTTATAACAATTTTCATATCAGTCTAAATATTCAGTAATGAAACGTGAAATTGAAGAAAAATATGAAATGTTATGTTAATTTAGTTCATTTGTGGCAATCAAATTTTGGCCAAAATTTTCCTTGCCAAGTGGTGGCCAACAGATTTATTTAAATTACAGTTTACTTTCACAACTTGTGCTGTGTCCTATAGTTTTCAGTTGATGTTATCGTGTTGTATTGATGACGTATCGATGTCATGATAATTTCTGTAAATTTTGGCAATGAAGATGATTTTATTAGATTGAAGCTTGATTTTAACCCAATTTAGTACATGACTTGCCATAGTCGAGTAGGTAAATACGAGTAGGCGCTCGTATTCAGTTGGTAGTATGTATTCATAATCAGTTGTGAATATTTGTATAGAGTTTTTGAGGAAATAAATAATACATTTATTCATTTTATTGTATTCTTTCTCCAATTTAGGACAGTCCTCAACTGGGAGTTTTGTATCTATTGAGAGGCTTGCTCAATGTACTCAAGCACTACACCTGGGAACAAAACAGTTCAGCTAGAATCAGAATTTACCTCTATGTCATAGATATGCTTTCCACCGCTGCTCAAGAAACATATCCCTATGCTATTAGAAAAGGTGAGACAATTTGTATCTTTATTTTCTTCTGCAACATATTTTCACATTGAAAGACTTAGAATTATTTAATTTGTACTCAACCTTCTATTTGTATTGAAATTTTTTTACATAAAACTAATGTAAGTCTAACTAATTCGTGCTTTTAAAATCATTTTCAGAAAAAGTACATTATATATTTCTCCAAAATGTCTCATCTAATATGGGAGTAGTTCGTGTTTAGAGGATGAAGTTTCTAGATACAGAAATAACTTACATTTTAGCCTTCCGACTGTCAATTTTTGCTGACAAATTACGGTCAACTTATAACTATGGTCAAGTTTTTATGCATTGATTACTACATTATTATTTATCCTCAATAATTCGACCTAAAGGTTAAAGATTTATCCTTTTTGTAGCAAATGCTTATAATACAAACATTTTATGAATCAATTGAAATTGAAACTCAACAATTACTGTCTAATATTATTATGTTTCGTATATTTTTCAGTCGATTCAAACGATGTGCTATACGGATCGGATCCGAAATTTATTGCCGAAATAAATTCAGTATGCTCTGGACTGGTGGAGGAAATTCTCACACATTTGAAGTTTTTGGGCAGCAGTGACCAACTGCAGAAGCAGGTTGGTTATTTATTAATTATTCAGATATTCATTCACTCATTTATTCGTAATTATAATTCATTTTTTTAATCTATTAATTTTGAGTGTGTAGCCTATGTGTCCACCTAAAAATTTCTCAGTTAATTTGAAATATTTTCAATTTTGTAATGATTTGTTAAGTGTGGTAATTAATTTACTTAGTTTAATTCATCGCTCTAAATTCTAAATTATCAGTTTTGAACAGAAAGTCGTGAAAAAAAGTAAAAACATGACTGAAGTTAATTTGGAATGGTTATAATTCGATGGAAGAGTAGTGAAGCCTGTTTTTTCTCCCAATATCATTCTAATGTTTAGTGCTTGCTGTACAAACTCTTTTTTGAAAATACAGTTTTATTTGACAAAAATACAGGATTGCAGTTTCGTTTTGAAACCAACACATCTGCATGTACATCTTCAGCTGTAGATTCTAGATGTTTTGGTTTCAACACGAAACTGCTTGCAGTCCTCTATTAATGTCTAATAAATGTGGATGTGACAAAATAAAACTGTTTTTTCGAAAATAATTTTATTTCATTTGTACAGCAAGCAATAAACATTAGAATGATATTGGGAGAAAAAACAGGTTTCACAAAACTGTGTTTTTTCAATGATGGAAAAAATCCACAATATCAATTCTCACTCAACAAATTTTATAGAATAATTTATTTATTCATTTATATAGGTAGAAATCATTCAACTATGATTGGAAGAGAACAACAGGCACAACCCCAAAACAACTCAGTAACAAACTGAGTAGAACTATTCATTTTATGATATTTTACATTTAGCATAAAGTAAACATGCATTACATTTAAATAATATTACATTTTCCATTAGTTTTTTTTTGTTTTTACATGAACAAATTGAAATTTTTAAAGTTCTTGTACATGAATTTCCTCTGCTTCTCCTTTCATTTATTCAATTCATCCTTATCTTCTCCTCCTTCTTTTTCTTTTTTTTCTACTTCTACTTCTTCTTTTGTTACATTGTATTATTTTCAGTTTTTATTCTTTAATTTCTATTTATATCTCAATTATAATGTAAGTTTCGTTATTTTTTTTCTCCATTGATTATTATTTTTGTATTTTAATAATATTTATTTACCTTGTTTGTAATATTGTATATATTTTTTTCTGAATTTCATTGTTTAATCTAGTAATTATTTAGTGTTATATTGGAGGGTTGAGTGTAAGAGAGGGCCGGCTGCGCCCTAACTCCGCCCTCCTAGGTAAAAATTAAGGCAGCTATTCTTTTCTATTCTATTCTATTCTTCTTACTCAGTAACTTGTCAGGTTGGTGAAACCATTTACTAATTGATAATTCTCCACCATTTAAGTAGAAAATATAATAAATTATTTGGTTTCAATCTCATTATTGAATAATGTTTGTTTGTTTTTTGCAGTCTGCACTTGCGTTCGACCTGTTTATAAGGATAGTGATCCGTGGCGACCTTACCAGTCCCGGCCTTGCTACTCTAGCGCTCAATCTGTGGAACTTGGCCAATAAAAATAGACTCTTGGATCCTAAACTTGCAGTGAGTAGCCACACACTCAAAGTTTTTCTAAACACAAAAGTATTTCAAAGTTTCATCAATATTGCTTTAAGATTTTCAATATTATTGATACAAAATGATACATAATTTTTTATTATTGATATTCTACTCAGTATTCCATTTTGAAAACACTGCTTTGAAAAAACATTGTTTGTAATATTTGTTTTCTATTACATTTTGTGCAGACTATATAGTTTGTACTGCTCTCTTTTATTATTGAGTTTCTACTCAGTTTTTCATTTTAAAAACACTGCTTCGAAAAAACATTGTAATATTTGTTTTATATTACATTTTATGCAGACTTTATCATTCTTATTCCTCTCATAATCTCAGAACTACTTGGGTCAGTTTATAGTTTTTTATAGTGTAAGACTTATAGTGAAATGAAAATTAATGGTTAGTCTCTAAGACTAGTTTTAATGACAATCAACATGAAAAATATCACATTTTCTCGTTACATCAATCAATACACTGTACAACTGTTTTCTTTTTGTGTTCTCTTGACTTTTTAAATGTTGCAGATTGAATGAGTAGGCTAATCTGTCTTTATTTTTCTGTGAATAACCTTTCTTTAATGATATTTAATTTTCTGGTTTCTATTTTTCAGGTAAGGACAGTGGAATATCTGAAAAGAAGAAGCCATTTACAGGGTAGCCAGCAAAACGTATACAATGAACTACTGAATAAATTAGGATTATAGTTGTGATAACAAAATAGTATATGATATTATTTAATGAGATTTAAATTAAGTTCCATGGACCACACAATAATTGCCTGAAGAAGTACCGTAATCAAATTTCTCAAAGATATTGAAACCAGTGTGATCGTGTAATCTGTTAACTAGTTTGAAATTTGCAGGTAAGCAGAAATGAACGAAGATTGCACTGAAATAGAAAGTTATTAAGGTTATTTATTTAGATTAATTTATGATTATTTATCTATAAATGGATGCCATTAGATATTATCTTGTTAAAGTTATAAATATACCATAAATTGAAATTTCAACTAGAACTTTTAGGCCCGATTGCACAAAAGCCTGTTAAATTTTAGTCATGTTTAAATGTCACGAGATTCAATTAGAGAAGTCTGTTCTTATTGGTTCTCATGGCATTTAATCACGATAAAAATTTAACAAGTTTCTGTGCAACCAGGGCTAAATCTTGTATTTTAGGGACATATACCACCATCTACGTTCAAAGATTACATGTGTAATCGAAGTGTTGAATTGACGTTCCCACCAATTGTGCAAGGTTTTGAAGTATAATTGTGAAGTAACTAAGTTAGCTAATAACTCCATTTTGAGTCGTATAGCCTACAAGGTGAGTTCTGAAAATTGTAACTATCAAAATTATATTTACTAACTGTTCACTGCCGTAATAAAGAAATAATTCCATCAATGGAACATAATATATGTTCCAAACAGTACTATCAATATAGACCTGCGGCACAATTTTGTGAGCCACTGATAACACCAAGGTCTCTTTAATTTCTTAAATTATACACTGTGGTGTATAATGAAGCTATAAAGTTCTGTATATGGTTTATGGTTCTGCATATTCTGGCTGATTATTATATTTTCTGCGTTGATAGGAGCTTCATCATATTTTATTTGACAAAGTTCGCTTCAAGAATATTACTGGTAATTAGAAATTGAGTGTTTTTTATATATTTTTGATATATGCATGACGCATATATCTGTGCCGCTTGGCAGTGAACGGGTTTTAAACTGTTTAAATCACTATTATTCTTAAATCTTTACAAAATAATACTCGAACCCATAATTATAAACTATCACAGCTACTATAGTACTCGTACATGCAATATATTTATATTTTTAATTATTATATATTGCAATAATTTAATGAAGTCTTTAGATATTTTTTTAATTTGTTATATATTTCATGATATTATGTATTAAATCGATACTCATTATCATCCGAAATCCACCATTCCAAAGTTTTTTGGAATACATTATATTGTTATGTATCTGATATATATTTTTTAATATAAAATGTTTGAAAATCTATTGGCTTCATATTTATTTATAATTGATTTGCATAAGCAAGAACATCTAGGATCTAAGTATGTGATAATCGTATGTGGTAGTAGACTGGATTTCAAAAACTCTAGTATTGTAATTTACAGGGAAACGGTTGGCTCCGTGATCGAGCTAATAAGCTATCGATTAGATAAGTTTACAGTTTCTGTATTTCTTTTACTGTATAAATAAGTCAAGTTTCGTGCACCTTCCACTCCCTTTGGAAGGATGACCACTTATAGAGCCGACTCCTATAAATATCATTAAAAATTTTCTTCCCGGTGGTTAGGAACCCACCTCATCCTCTCAACATCATTACACAAGCTCAAGGCAAGAAAAAAATGAATTTTCTCAAACTTATGTTCATATTACACTAAGATACTAGGCTGGAACACCAGTTAGAAACCATTGGTGTCCGTATGTAATAGCAGCAATTTGGTTCAATGCCTTGTGATGATTCTTAGACACCAGTGGTTTACATAATATGTAATTATTATAATAATCACCGAAGAACTAATGCCCCATGACTTGCACAAATAGGCTACTGGTGTCTCGCAGGTGACCCAATGTGATACCACCAGGCTGAGTAGCTAGTGGGACTTCATACAGCTGGAGTCCGTGTGTAAAGCCATATGAGACACCAGCCTGCCATCAAAATGATATGGTGGTCGCCAGCAAAAATATTATAGTGGTCTCTCAAAAATATAGGTGTCCCTATATAGCGCATGTGTAATAACTTATGTACCGTGACTCCCTAGGACACTTGGTTTCTGGTGTCCCACTATCGATGGTGGACACCAGAATGGTTTCCTTATGTTACTCGAGCAAGATTAACAATGCTGAGGGAATGGGCCTGACCATATGAAGCGTTTTAAGAGTTGACAGGGCAGGACTAATTGGGATGTCCCACAGCGAAAAACGCTAATTTGGTCTGGCATTAAGACCGTCCGCGTGTTCAAGTCCAAGCTGGTTTGTGAGAACTGCCAATCCTAGTCTTAGACTTGTATTACATAAGGACACCAAGTACCATTCTAATTCAATACAAGTTGGTATGGAATTATATTATCACGGGGCAATAGTTTTTATTGCGCTTATTACACTAGGGATATCGGTAAAAACACCGTAGTGACCGGTGCATGCCTTGAGACACCAGCCCAGACTACGCTAGGAAATTATTGGTGTCACCGCTGGTATTACATACGGGTACCGAAAGTGTCCTGGAGCATTACATAGAGTAATGAAAGTTTAAACCACGGTGTACTAAACAATATTTTTATGGTTTGATCGTATTGTTTTTTATCAATTTCTGAGCCTAAACCCAGCAAGGTAAACAACGAAAAATTAAGGGCAATTTCTGTTTTGACTATTATGGACTTTTATGTTGAGTTTAGAACTTTACATAAGTTCAGATAAAGATCTTAACAACTGAAATCATTGAATTGTAGAATATAAGGTGTTATAACAAAATAAAGTGTGGAAAACAAATTTACGGTTTATAATGTCAACAAACTAACATATAAACATAACCTTTTCTGATTTAGCAACTCCAGCTGTCACTTTTACTTTACAGTTGGTACTGTGCATTTGAACAACCAGAAATGTGGAATTACAAAGGGAATTTGATAACCAGACGCATTCTATGGAATATAAAGAATCTTTCAACCATTATTTTGATATAATATTCGAAATAACAGATAATTATTTTGCGAAAATGTTTTAAAAACCTGGTGAGCTGGTGAACAGTGAGGGAATATTCGACGCATTCCAAGTTTCTTGTCAGTTGGCAACGACATGTTGCTCTTTCCGTTCAGTTCGTCAAACTTGAAAAGTTTTGTTTTTCGTGTTTGTGTAAGTGTAGTGAAGTTTTTAAAAGTGTTTAGGTTATAATATTAATTATTATTTAGTTATATTGCTATGGCTGATAGTTGTAATTCAGTGGATGTTAGTGCAATTTCAAACGGAGTTAGTGAAACAAGTTGTAGCTGCCCGACAAGTGACGAAGATTCAAAACCAGGAAATGGTATGTTGTGTTGTTTTACTTGAGTATTGTTTATTTTTTATTTTAGTTTAGGTTAAGTTGATTAAAAAATCAAATTTCATACTTAACAAATCATCTTTGTATTTTACAGACATGCAAAAGTTCCAGACCCAACGTATTCAGTTACCTGTTCTCACCTTTACCTGTGTCTTAACCTAATTCTCGATGTGCAATATTTTTAAAGATTAAAGATCAAGGTCTCTGCTAGAAGTGTTCCACATTCTAACTGGTCCTTCCAAGAGCATTGCAGTAACATATCTTGCATGATTATTGCAAATAACACTATGCATTTGATCATTTTATAAACTGAAAACGATTAGCAACCTGTTGAATAAGTTGGCAGGTTGATAATCTTCAGATTTACTCATGAATACATCAGCTTCAGCAACTTTTGTAGACTGCCTACAGTGCAACTCTATTTTTAATGCAATTCAAGTCAATTGCGTAATCTTTCAACTACTATAATGTACGGAATGGTACATTTGAAATACATAAATTCAAATATATCAATAATAATTTCAGTTTAAACATCACTTTTCATATTAGTAACGGCTACTTTTTACATAATTTAGATTAGGCCTATATAAATAAATAAATTACTATACCGCAGTATTATCTTATAGAAAAATATAGACTAGTCATAATATAGTTGAGATATTTTCTTTTGACATGAAATATAAACATTAGATAATTCAATAGTTTAAACACAAATTAATTACATTTTCAAATGTAGGTACCTTATTTCTTTTTGTTAAATCATTATCTGTAAGTTAATTTGTTTTGGCTAATTTCAAATAGCCTAATTTCAGTCAAATAGTCTTATGATTGTAGTTGAATTATTCGAGTTTAGGTTCCTACTTTTGATTGCTGACAAACATTTTCAAACAGTCTGTGATAATTTTAAACCGTAAACTAACAGTACGGTATTTCAAATTATGTTCTATCACCTGGTTCTATTTTTTCCCCATCCCATCATTACATTAATTCATCCCATCCTTTCATACCTACCTTCTCATCACTTTTCTTTATACCTCTTTTCCCTCTCAAGGATTAGGCCTAAAGGTTTTTCTAGTACATGGATAACCATATTTGAAAAACCTTACAAGCCTCCTTTTTATTCCACCACTGTTCTTAATTAGTAGACTATATTATGATTGTTGCTTTTCATTTGCATACCGGTATATTAATTATTTTAATTGTTATATTTTATTTTGTGTGTGTAAATGAATAGATAAATTGTACTCAGTTAAATAGTTGAATTGTAGGCTATTTGTTTATTTTTGCTTACTGACATTTTCTTTGTATTCCAGATGAGTGTCTCCATGATAGAGTGTCTTCTCCGGATAGCAAAGAAGAGACCAATGAAACTTCAGGAGCAACTCAAACATCAGATCAGGAATCAGCTCACCACCACTGCAATGGAGATTTAGGTTAGTCTTATTTCTAAACAAAATTCCAATTCCAAATATCCAATATCATGATCAAAGACCAGGATCCCCGGATAGATCGTGTCAAAAATGTAAATACTCAATTCACTGGCAGCGTCACAGACCAGCAAAGTCATCATCAAAAAATATTCTAAATAATAGAGCTCCTCGCAATGAGCCACCTTGATAAGGTGTTCCTGAATGCAGTAGGTGAGCGCTCTCTCGCTGAGTGTGGCAGGCAGTTGAACATCCTGATTGCCAGCACTGGAAAACATACTTACATTATACTTCTCTCCTTAGTCATGACCAGATATAACTGGATTGACTGTGTCAGAAAGTGGACCTGACTTGGCCCTAGACAAACGACAGCGTGGTACATCCAAGTTGATCCTCCCTCGAGTGCCGTGAGTGTGCACTTCCTCTCTTCTTAAAAACTTTGTCAGGTGTTTTTTGACATGAAGTAGTGATGCTAATATGTACAGTCCGTACACAGTATGAATGCACAACCGTTGGAATATGGGCTGGCAATGAGCATCAAACTTACTAAACGTCATCACACGGAGTGCTTTCTTTTAGAGTAGGAGAATGTCCTTTGCGTGAGCCGAATGTCCCCACACCAATATTCCATATTGGATGTGACAGTTAAACACCGCGTGAAACTGCATCAGCAGTCGTTTTACGTGACCAATTCCAATTAAATTCCAGTGCCCAATTAAATACAAAC
Source organism: Nilaparvata lugens (assembly GCF_014356525.2). Taxonomy (NCBI): domain Eukaryota; kingdom Metazoa; phylum Arthropoda; class Insecta; order Hemiptera; family Delphacidae; genus Nilaparvata; species Nilaparvata lugens. The sequence goes on along the minus strand of NC_052513.1, from coordinate 33,496,190 downwards.
TAGAATGAGCATAGACAGTGCCTCTCGTAAAATTTCTCATAAGGGTCTGTCATAAGTAGCCTATGATAATTTATCAAACCTCGATCATAGACCCTTATGCTTATTATTATACAGAGTGGCTTCAATTAATGAGAATGGCCAGCCAGTTGTACAGTGGCTCTCTAGAAGCGTACCCGTGCTACCGATCGCGCCGACTAAGGCTCAACTCACACTTACGTGACTTACGCGAGAAGAGACTCGACTCTAGTCGAGAGCATGTGTTTTCAAATGGTGACAGTCGCGGAGACTAGAATCGACTGGTCTGAGTGGATTTGGAAACACATGCTCTCGACTATAGTCGAGTCTCTTCTCAACCTGAGTCGCGTAAGTGTGAGTTGAGCCTAAGTCAATTTCATTAGCTTTAGTTTCATTTGTTTATTTGCATTGCTATAATTTTAAAAGTGTGAGTTGAGCCCAAGGGTGTGATTACATTGAATGCGTATATGTGCAAGTTAAAGCTTGGTTATACATGACGAAGCGTGCTGATGAAAAACAAAATCTGAAAAAAGCAATTGGAACAGTCACACTGAACGCTTGCACTTTCTGGTTGCGTTTAGTGTGGGCAGCTATATGCAAGTCACAACGTGATGGCACTTTTCAAATTTCGTTTTTCGGCTTATGATTGATTCGATGTGCACTTGCAAATATACGCATTCAATCCTTAGGATTACATCCTTAAGATCAGTCGCGAGGCAAGTGGGCGATTAGTCCTTATGGCGATGAGTTTATCCTTTCTGGATTAACATTGCAGCCCTGGCTGCTTGTGAAGACTACATAAGTAGAAAAAAAGTGGAAAATTTCAATCAGCATTCAGTCGAGAGGTTAAGTTTATTTTTATTTATTTATTCAATCATTCAGAATTACACAACTTACAGAAAAGTACCACATGCTTATAAGCCCAAAACGGTTCCAATTCTAATTTATACAACAGTCCAAATGTAGCTAGGTTATGTGTTAAGTTGATCAACAACAATATAAATTAGTTTCACTGTCTTTTTCGAAAGACTTCTAGTGCTCTAGGAAATGTTTTGTCATCTCAAATTGAAGAAATGAAAAATAAAAGACAAAATAAAGTTTTATATAAATACAATGAAAAGATAAAATTTAAAATTATAGGAGAAAAAAATTGGAAGAAAAGTTTGCAAGAAATATTTGTTCAAGATCTCCTCTGATTTTTCAAACTTTTTTCCAAATTTTCCATCTTTTCTTTTTCCTCCAATATTTTAACAAGGGGTAAATTGTTAATAAGCATAAGGGCTTCAATATACTAGGGACTAGTAGAGATTGAGTTGCAAATCCGAGTGTAATTATTTGATGGAGTTTGATTCAGAAATTGAGTATTGAATGAGTTTTTTGAAAATATTCAATTGAATAAGGGCTCCATTAGAGATATTCTATAGTGAGAATCCCTTCGAAATGACAGAATTTATAATGAATAACATCAACTCTTCTCATTTAACTCATGCTGTCAGTTTTTTGTGATCTCGCCACATTTTCCTCTTGTCTCCAGTATTGATTTGTAGTCAGCTCGGCTGATTTGTTTCCATAAAGAAAGCTGAGTTCAATTTCCTGTTAGCTGTTGAGCTCATCGTTGTCATAAATTCGAGAAGATAGTCTGGCCTGCGTTGATGTTTGACTGTCGGGGATCTTATCTCGAGTTTAGTGATGCTTTCAAGGAGCATATAAAGTCTGTCGACCCTCTGATCCTCGAGATTTAGTCGCTGGTAGATAGAGGATGCTCTCTTGATACGAGCTGTGATTTTCATGGTGACTCCGTCGACTGAATTGGAAGTCTGAGGGAATTTTTTACGAGATCTTACTTCCCTTTTGAGGTAAACACTGGAAAATATCACCTGATATGTCCCAGTCACTATCAATTCAATTTGAAAAGTTGAGATTCCTTTGAGGAAATTTGGATTCCTTGAGGCCTGTACACACAGAGAGTGATCTACGATCAGAGCGGTATTAGGGGATGTAGATTTAGATACCTAATATAGCTCTGATCACAGATCAGTCTCTCTTTAGGCCAGGCCCTGAACAGTTATCTGTGCAATATCCGTCAAATCCAGCCATTTGACAAAAGTTATTCACACATTTTTTCCAATGAGTAAAATTTCAAAGAAAGTTTTTGATTATAGATAATATTGGAACAAGCATTGAAGTTTGCTTATGTTTGATCCTAATCCTTCGAAGTTGATTTTTGATCCCAATGCTTTGGGGTCATGATAAAAGCTGGATAACATTATATAAATGTTATAAATTTTAGTGGAGGGAAATTATTGTGTTCATCACGTCAACAAAGTAACTTTTCTCCCTCTTCAATTCCCAATTGCATAAATAAGAAATAACTATTTATGTAAAAAGATTCACGTTATAAAGGCAGCATCTGATCAACTTTGTTTCGCTATCCTTGTATGTCATTCGACAAAACAGATAGGCTTAACTCCATCCTTCTCCAGCTCCGAACCGTTACCAAAGTTTTTGTAGACTCTGTTGAAATTATATTATAGAATTACCAAAATATTCCATCTCAAATTTGAAAATTTATTAGGCTATTAAATTATGAAAAAATATGTTCTCTTGGCGAATAAAATATATTTGATAACGATTAGCAAGAATCAATAATATTATATCAGATATTTCAGGTTGACTTGAATCACAGCTAGGTACCTATCTACTGTAGAAATTGGTGGAAAAGGAGAAGTGGCAATAATGCCTTCCTATCTTTTTATTATACTCACTATAAAGTGAATTTCTTTATAGTACCTTGTATATGTTGAGCCCATATCTATATTCGAGTACTAGCCATCAGGCTTACTTCGCTCGCCGTATCCGTCTAGTCAGGGGGCTCCGCCCCCTGGACCTCCGACTGGATCGTCCGAAAATGAGATCAGCGGGCTCGCTTCGCTCGCCTGCATTTTTCATTTGAGCATGCTTCATTCCATCAGAAAGTCAGAGTACTGAGAAAACGCAGAAAAGCTTAAAAACGCTGATTTTGGACGTATCTTTGATGAAATATTAAATGACCCTAGCCAAACCTCTGTACCAAATTTGAAAATTTTCTGTCTATTACTTGATGAAATAACTGAGGAAACGCAAAAAAACGCAGATTTTGGGCGTATCTTTGACGCTATTGCAAATTCCTTCTAACACAAAATAATTACACCCTAGCTGAGCTTCTGTACTAAATTTGAACATTTTCTGTTCATTTGTTCTCGATAAAGCTGAGAAAACGCTAAAAAAACGCTGGAAAAACGCAGATTTTGGGCGTATCTTTGGAAATTTTTTCAAATCCGTTCTTAGTGCGCCTCTAAAGGACCAACTGAACATACCTACCAAATTTGAACGTTTCTGGTCCGGTAGATTTTTAGTTCTGCGAGTGAGTGAGTCAGTCAGTGAGTGCCATTTCGCTTTTATATATATATAGATAGATAATATTGTACGAAATGAAATTAATAATATCTGCACATTGTGATAGTCGGATGAACGGAAGTATCAGTAAGCTAAAGTCAGATAATCAAGACTTCAGTTGAAGCAACGCAATCCTTGCCCCGTATCAGGGAGTCTACTGCCTTTTAACGCCGATACTGAAGTGTGTTATAAGCCGTGGATTCGGGTCCCTTGGGTTTAGTTGATTATGAAGCGCAGTTCTGATCCAACCCGAACTTGGAAATACGGAATTATGCGAATTATATCGGTGCTTATATAGTGATATACTATCAGTGATAGGTCACGTGACTTCGTACTATACAGTATATAATCAGTCATCCAAAGCACCTTTGTTTCCATAAAGAAAGCTGAGTTCAATTTCCTGTTAGCTGTTGAGCTCATCGTTGTCATAAATTCGAGAAGATAGTCTGGCCTGCGCTGATGTTTGACTGTCGGGGATCTTATCTCGAGTTTAGTGATGCTTTCAAGGAGCATATAAAGTCTGTCGACCCTCTGATCCTCGAGATTTAGTCGCTGGTAGATGGAGGATGCTCTCGTGATACGAGCTGTGATTTTCATGGTGACTACGTCGACTGAATTGGAAGTCTGAGGGAATTTTTACGAGATCTTACTTCCCTTTTGAGGTAAACACTGGAAAATATCACCTGATATGTCCCAGTCACTATCAATTTAATTTGAAAAGTTGAGACTCCCTTGAGGAAATTTGGATTCTTTGAGGCCTGTACACACAGAGAGTGATCTGCGATCAGAGCAGTATTAGGAGGATGTAGATTTAGATACCTAATATCGCTCTGATCACAGATAAGTCTCTCTTTAGGCCAGGCCCTAAACAGTTATCTGTGCAATATCCGTCAAATCCAGCCATCTGACAAAAGTTATTCACACATTTTTTCCAATGAGTAAAATTTCAAAGAAAGTTTTTGATTTTAGATAATATTGGAACAAGCATTGAAGTTTGCTTGTGTCTGATCCTAATCCTTTGAAGTTGAAGTTTATCTAAATCCTTTGGAATCATGATAAAAGCTGGATAACATTATATAAATAGGCCTATTATAAATTTTGGTGGAGGAGAATTATTGTGTTCATCACGTCAACAAAGTACCTTTTCTCTCTCTTTAATTCCCAATCGCATGAATAAGAAATAAATATTCATTTTAAAAGATTAACGATATAAAGGCAGCATCTGATCAACTTTGTTTCGCTATCCTTGTATGTCATTCGACAAAACAGATAGGCCTGGAGTTATCCTTCTCCAGCTCCGAACCGTTACCAAAGTTTTTGTAGACTCTGTTGAAATATATTATAGAATTACCAAAATCCAAAAGAATATATTTTTTCATAATCTAATAATAAATTTTCAAATTTGAGATGGAATACTTTGGTAATTCTATAATATATTTCAACAGAGTCTACAAAAACTTATATATTTGATAACGATTAGCAAGAATCAAGAAATCAATAATATTATATCAGATATTTCAGGTTGAATTGAATCACAGCTGGGTACCTATCTACTGTAGAAATTGGTGGAAAAGGAGAAGTGGCAATAATGCCTTCCTATCTTTTTATTATACTCACTATAAAGTGATTTTCTTTATAGTACCGTGCATATGTTGAGCCCATATCTATATTCTAATATTCTAATATTATACGTAATTAAATTAATAATATCTGCACATTGTGATGGTCGGATAAACGAAGTTTCAGTCAGCAAAAGTCAGATAATCAAGACTTCAGTTGATGCAACGCAATCCTTGTCCCGTATCAGGGAGTCTCCTGCCTTTTGACGCCGATACTGAAGTGTGTTATAAGCCGTGGATTCGGGTCCCTTGGGTTTAGTTTAGTTGATTATGAAGCGCAGTTCTGATCCAACCCGAACTTGGAAATACGGAATTATGCGAATTATATCGGTGCTTATATAGTGATATACTATCAGTGATAGGTCACGTGACTTCGTACTATACAGTATATAATCAGTCATCCAAAGCACCTTTGTTTAGCCTAGTCTATAAGCATTTGAAATTAGGATGGAAAAAGTTGTTCTAATTTTATTCACATTGAAATTAATTCGTTTGAAAGCAATTCATTGTACTTCATACAAGTAATACAATTATTGGCTGTCGTCTTAAATCCTTCTCTTTCAAAATTGCCAATTTCAAATATTGGATCACTTTTGAAAATTGTTACTGATTCGTTAGGACCCGTCATAAATACAACAAACTTTTGACAACATGTATCTCTACATTAGCTGTTTACATGACCTTGAATAACAACTTATCTCGAGGGTTGTGAATGAAATGGGAATATTTGAAAATTAGGTTAAATAATTGGAAAAGTTCATGTTATCCTCTTCTGAATACAATGTAAAAATAATTGAAAGCACGAGTATTAAGAAAAATTGTAGAAAAAACATTGACTTAGAAAACAGATCAAATAAGTAAAAAACTAGGCTAAAATCAGAGAGTACAGTCTCTGTGAATAAAGTCTACGGTCACTAATAGATTGATACAAATTGAAGAGTACATACAGTCTCATTACACAATACAATTGGTTGAATACATTACAATGGAACTAGTTGAGGACCTTAAAGTTTCTAATTACTTTACGTCTAAACTTCAACTGCTTTAAAATGATGCCATCGTATTGTCTTCAGATTCTTTTATTGGTTCTCCCTACATTTCTTTCGTTAATGTCATTTTACAGCGGTCAAATTTAATTGGCATAATTAGATCAGAATAGAAAATGTCTTTATTTAATCAATTGGCATAATTGCAACCGGGAATTAATATTTCAATTGAATTTTAATATCACATTAGTCAACAATTGCTGATATCAGGTAAAAAGTAATTAGAGATAATAACATTTAGAGTGCTCTACCCCAAAACGTCTCCTAGTTTCAAGTATTTCCAATGCGAGATTTTCCCAATGGCCAATCTACTCTTTTGAAAGCTTAGCTAATGTAGCTGTATTGACTAGCCTACATGTCAAATTGTGATGCACTATTGAGGCTAATAAAAATATTCTATTTTACCCTGGTGTTGCTTGTTTTGATTCCGTTAAAGTGTTCTACTAGAGCGGTCTACCCCCAAAGTTTACAAGTTTGAGCGAGATTTAATTACGAGTACAACCTCAAAGAGCTTCAATGTTATTATACATTTTATCAACTTCTCTTCACGACAATCTAGCATTTTAAGCTGCAGTCTAGCTTGTAGTGTCCGCTTTCAGAGAGTTCCACCCCAATAAGATTCCATGTTCGAGTATAATTCAGTGATTACCATGGATTTATCATTTCTCCCTAGGAATTGGCTCTATTTCTCTCTAGCTATATGACTCCAATATAATAATAATAATATTATAGACTCCAATATAATAATGTAGGCTCCAATGACTCAGATATAATAATATGATAACTTTGTTGTAGTTTAGACACTGTGTTACTTGTAAATATTTGAAAAAAAAAACACTTACTTTTGTTGGAGTATTGAGGAATGCATTTCACTCCTGAAGAGGAGCTTCATCAGCCTGACACCAGGGGCGCTTGCTCTTATGGGTTGGACTGTGTGGTCATAATGTGGGAAAATATTACATTAGATTTGAAGTTTATTTGATCATTCATTAAATTGGATTTGTTATTTTTGAGGTGTTTAAAATTTCGTATTGTTCTAGTTTCAATAACACATTCTTCAAAAAAGCCAGAGACTCAACACACTAGAACAATACGAAATTTTCAAACACCTCAACAATGACAAATCCAATTTAATGAATGATCAAATAAACTTCAAATCTAATGTAATATTTTCCCACATTTTGGCCACACAGTCCAAGCCATAAGAGCAAGCGCCCCTGGTGTCAGGCTGATGAAGCTCCTCTTCAGGAGTGAAATGCATTCCTCAATACTCAAAGAAAAGTAAGTGTTTTGTTTTTCAAATATTTACAAGTAACACAGTGTCTGAACTACAACAAAGTTATTATATAGTGTTTCGTCATGGAAAGCAACATCAATACTAATATGATCTAGTTTGTGTTGATATCGTATGAACAGTCCTCTTAGCATTTAAGTTTGCGCAATTGTTTATTAAAACCTAAGATTTTTTTTCTCTACAATAATAATCTACCCTTTTTTAGAACTACTTTAGCTTGTTCTAGATGCAATAAGTAGGCAAATTGTATGGTAGAGAAATGCGAGAGAGTAGCCAGGCAGGCAACACATCGCAACAGTTTTGGGAAAGCCCTTGCTAACATTCTCCAAGTAGTGGCTAGCTATTCGGGTCATTTTGGCCAGACTGTTCTAATTAATTGGCCTGGTAGGTCGGCAAAGGAATTTGTCATTGTCCTCATCACCAACGTTTCCTCTCTTTCTTCTCCTCCCTTCTCACCCTCCTTTCACCCTCCTCCTATTTCCTATCCTCTCCCTCTCTCACCACCAATCATCTCCTTCATCCATTCCCTTTTCGTGTCCTCTCCTGTCCTTTATTTTTCTTTCCCCGACCTTCCTTATCCTTTCCCGTCCTCAACTCGTATTCCTTCTCCTCTCATCCGTTTCCTCTCCTTCTCTTTCAACTTTTGTTTTTTCCCATTCCCTTCCCTTTCACCCTCTTCTTTTCTTCCCCTTCTTCTTTTTCCTCTCCTTCCATTTCCTAAAGTTGCTCCCTTTCCCGTCCTCTTCCTCCACTATCCGCTCCTTTTCCACTCATTCTTCCTCTCCTTTCATTTCAGTTTTTCTTCCTTCACTTCCCCCTCGTACACCTTCCCTTTCTCTTCCTGTACTTCCTTTTCCCTCACATTCTTTTCTTCTTCATTTTCCTTTCCTCTTCCTCGCCTCCTTTTTTTCTCTTCTCTTCATCTCCCCCACGCTTTCTTTCTTGTCCCTCCCTTCCTTTCTTATATTCTCATCAGCTCTCTCTTTCCTCTCACTCCCTCTTTTATTTATTTATGCTACAAAAGGCACTGATGTAATAACATTGGTAGATAAAATAGTAAGGCAATCCTTGTGCTATTTTTCTTTCAAATTTAGGTGATGACACCGTCCAAAAAGTAGATTAGGCTATAATCTTATCCTTTTATCCTGCATATCCTCTCCTTCTCTATCTCTCTCTCATTCCTCCCTTTCCTCCTCCATCCCTTCTCCTTCCTTGTACATTTCTCTTGACAAGGCATTCCTGACGTGACTCGGGAGCCCTTTCCCTTTCATTCATTCCCTTTGCTTTACCTTAATTTTCTGTCGGCCTTTTGTTGCACCTTTATTAGGTCTCAGTCCTTTGCCTCAAAGGCATGGCAATTGCACCACCTTTGTAATAATTGTAGCAATGAAACAATATTGCTGTATTGTTTCTAGAGAGGGAAAAGAGGGACGCCTCTTAATGACCATTGTTGATTGTGGTAAGAATTGAACTAGAAGTATAGGTAGGAGGAAAATTGTAGGTTAGATTTACAGCCCCCACATCATATAATGAGGTTTCATAGTAAAACCTCATGTAACCTATAGTAGATAGGTTTCATGAGGTTGATTATAGTATTTTATACAATAAATGAATGAATGAATATTGTTTCAATATACAATATAGTGAATATTACAGTAACTATGTGCCAACTGGATATAAATATAAATAGAATAATATACATTCAAATGCCAAACTATCTCTGAACTCATCCCGCACTCAAACAGTAATTTTTGTGTAGGGATCTACCTTTTTGATATTGTTATAATTTGTTCATTCTAATGGCGCTGATTGTATTTTTTTAATGTGTAATTTTCTACTTTTGTAACTCTGAAAAACTAAACCTACATGTTTATTTGAAAAACATTTTTTATTCCTGAGTTGAGATCCAAGAAATGTAGGAGGCTTTCGACATTGTCGTGCGTCCCCAAATGTACCCTTATGCCACACTCTCAACACTGGATACAGTCATGAGGTGTGAAGTAAGACTACCTACTTGAAATTAAATGTAATTGAAAAAATATATTGAATTACTTGAAATCAAATTTTAATGAGAAGAACTAGATTAGCTGGGACCCCAAAAGCTATTGATACTCGGATATTCCTGTTAGGAGCCTACAAGATTAGTATCTCCAACCTTGCAGAAATATGACATGCTACATACAAATCAATGATAACAACAATTAAACCTGATGATCCGTTCATAGTGAAACTATGAAACTAATATAGTAATGAAGAAAAAAGAAATAAAAAATATGTCTCTCTGAAAAGTACTCTGGTGAAAAACGATGGCATCATACTCTTAAGGTGTGTACAGATTTACGCGCCGCGAACATGAGCAATTCACTTTTAATCAGCTGATTATATCTGTATTTTCACAGAAACGGTAAGATACAGGTATAAAAAGCTTGGCATCAGCTGATTAAAAGTGAATTGCTCATGTTCGCGGCGCGTAAATCTGTACGCACCTATAGATGGCATCTCCGCCCACACTTTGATAATAATCTCTTGATAATATGCTACATACAAATCAATGATAACAACAATAAGCCTATTTTAAATATTCTTGCCAATTTTGTCTGGATAGGGATGTTACTTCTGTGGGCAGATAAGAATCGTTAGTTCCATAATATCTGATTCCTAGTAAAGTAATATTAACTAGTTTAATGCTTGGATAAGTATGTTACTTCTATGGGAAGATAAGAATTGTCAGTTTCATAATATCTGATTCATAGTAATAGTGTATATATCTCGAATCTAATAGGGTAACTTCATTCACTGGGTTATTTATATCTGAGTAGTACCATAGAGAAACGATAGCATAGATATCCCATGGTATAGGGCGTTTATGTCGCAATAGGGTAATAGGGTAACTTCATTCACTGGGTTATTTATATCTGAGTAGTACCATAGAGAAACGATAGCATAGATATCCCATGGTATAGGGCGTTTATGTCGCAAGTTTTACTGTTATCCCAAGACGATAGTTCACAAAGTTCTTTCCTATGCAGCTGTGTGACGCTGGTAGTCTCTCAAATTTTGCCGTTCATATACTATCACCCCAACAAAACAGTAAAAATTGACAATAATCGACAGTAATCGGCTTGAGATAACAGTAAAAATTGTGACATAAATTCCCTATACCATGGGATATCTACTTACGCTATTGTTTCTCTATAGTAGTACCTAATTGGGATTGTTATTAAAGCTCGATTATTAATCTTTATTATAAAGATTATTATTATTGGGATTATTATTAATGCTCGTATAGTTATATATGACATAATGTATTCACAATCTGGGTTACACCAACTCTTACTCATCAGTGGATCGTACCTGATTAGCATAGTACTAATGGAGATAATGGGTAGCTTCAGATTAATCCTGGATTATCCCTGATTATGCTTTGTGCGTTAAACGGGTTGTTTGTTATGATCTCCTATTATTGAAATCCCATTATTGAACGTTCTTTCGTTAATCAGATTTTTAGCAATATATGATACAGTATTTGTGTATAAAGAAAATAAAAATCTCAGTACCCTTTTTTGAAATATTTTATCACAACATGTTTCGGACATTTATGCCATTTTCAAGTGATATAAAATCAAGTTGAAAATTGCATAAATGTCCGAAACATGTTGTGATAAAATATTTCAAAAAAAGGGTACTGAGTTTTTATTTTATTTATATTTATATTACAAGTAGCCCTATACAGAAAAGAGATGAAAAAGTATTTGTGTAGTACAGTTCTTCCATTAGTGCAGTGCTATGAACCTTAATTAGTGTTAGTTGAACTATGATACAGTATTTCTGTAGTGTATCTCTTCCATTAGTGCAGTGCTAAGAAACTGAGATGATTTATTTGAATTTCAAGTGAACAGTGCTATGTGAGAAAGTGGTACGCTATGCTAACTCATAGCTACAGCGATGGAGAATTTCTGCTCTATTCTCAAGGTGATGATGATGATATTCTACAACTTTTTTTTAGAATGTTGCATGGATAAAATGTTTTTAGTTTTCAGATGTTTCCCAGAGCTTCTGATTACTATATTATTTTTGAGTTGTTTTACTGAAAATACTTTATCAGGATCTACTATATAGCACGTAGTGTTGTCTTTATCTGTGCAAAATGATGATACTAAAGTAAGCGCCGGTTTCCGAGCTCGGGTTTTAGCTAAGTTCTAGACTTAAAGGCTGTGCAAAGGCTAAAAATGAACTTTTCACTCCTGATATTTTTTCAAGTTTTTTGATTTGTATGTCATCAAGCTGTCAAAATGAAAAAGTTTTCTCAGGAAAACCTTTTTTTCTGAACATTAATTTTTGAGATATGAGCGCCTAAAGTTTACATTTTTGGGACAGAACATTTCAAATTCGGTAAGAAATAAATCCATGAGATTTTAAGGATGGATTATTAATGGTACTGTTGATCTAGTAAAACAAAAATTTTCTGGAATTTCAATTTTTAAGATAGTTATTCAATTTACTAATAATAACCAAAAATCACTTTTAGTTGAGTTATTTTTGGTAAATTGAATAACTTTTCCAATAATTGATATTTGCAGAAAATTTTTGTTTTAAAAGATCAACAATACCATGAAGAATCTACCCTCTAAATCTCATGGATTTGTATTGTACCGAATTTGAAATGTTCTGTCCCAAAAATTCAAACTTCAGTCGCTCATATCTCAAAAAGTAATGATCAGAAAAGAAAATGCTTTCCTGAGAAAACTTTTTCATTTTGATAGCTTGATGATATACAAATCGAAAAATATCAGGAATAGAAAGTTTATTTTTAGCCTTTGCACAGCCTTTAGCTAGTCAGAAAATTGGCTTTCCAAAACGGGGTGTAGTCGCAGTTTTTATAACAGTAGTCCCAGTTTTTATTTTCTCATTTCTATAATTGGAAACGTTTTTCCTTGACGGAATTAAACTTTTCTAAATAATTCAAAATAGCTGAAACTTTACACTATTTCCTCTTTATTTTATTTTGTGTTCAATTTTCTAGTTTTTGAAATTTAATTCAAACGTGACTTTGACAATGACGACGACTACGCCCCGTTTCGGAAAGCCAATTTTCTTACTCCAGCTGTTTAAAGTCTAGAACTCAGCCAAATCCCGAGCTCGTAAACCGGCCCTAAGTGTTTCCCAATTAATTTATTCAACTAATGTTCATTTTTTGTAGGGAATGATAATGTTAGGAACGATAGCATGATTATAGTGATGTCTCATCATCGTACAATATCATAAAGATTATGGTTTCTTGATCCATTCTGAACTGAGATGCATTAACACATTATTTTGTCATTTAAACACCGTTTTGTAGTCATTTATTCGATTTTATAAACTATTTGTTCACTTTAAGACTGCTTACAGATAAACTGTAAAGTTTACGTGATTTAATGAAACTCAAAGTGCTACAATCTGCAAGTAAAGAAATAGTTTATCGCATCAAATTTATAATTGCATGTTGTTGTTTAAGTGACAAACAGTGTGGCAATATCATTATAATTGGAAAGATTGGTTGTGTTTTTACATTTAATTTATGCTGCAAATTTATGAGCCCCAGAGTTTTTAAAGTGGGAAATAGGAGGAATGACAATGATGACAGATGAATGGATATAATTTCAGTTTGAAATGAATGGACTTACAACTTACATAAAGTTTCCTGTGGACCATGAACCACAGGGATACGATTTTTACAAGTAGACCTCGCGCTCAGTAAGTTACATTGACCTGTTGTTATGTTTTATAAGAAATTAATAAATAATTTATCAATTTAAAATGTCTAGAAAAATATTAAATATAGAGCTTTCTGTCCTATCGTACCGTGACGTGTCGTCCCGGAATGTGAGTGTGAACGCTGTTATCAGGTCTGGCTGCAACTGTCTACAACGTTGATGGAATGATAAATTTTCAAGATGCTCGATGTTTTTGAACGGGTAGTATTATAGTCCACTAGACAGCTGATATATGATGAATAATTTATTCTAAAGTCTGATTTTTACGGTAGTATTAGCGTTCAAAGGAGACTCCTTTTCCTTTTGTATTATCCTTAAAATGCAAAATTTCAAAAAACCGTAAACGTCGACGCAAAATTCAAAAAGTAGCATATATGTCAAATTCCATGAAAATCTATTGCTGCGTTTCGCCGTAAATGCGGAACAAAAATATAAACATAAAGAGAAATGCCAAACCGTCGACTTGAATCTTAGACCTCACTTCGCTCGGTCAATAACTGTCTTTTAGCGGAGAGGCCTCAATCAGCCACCCTTCCAACAAGATTTCCGAGAGTACGGCGCTTATCTAATCTGTGCTATTAAACTTTTGATGGAGCTATTTATTCTATCGTCCTAGAACTCTCCTAGTACTTTAATATGTCATTTGTATTTTCCAATAAATCTAGTCCCCAATAAACTGAAAGCCAGCACTCGCTTATCAGAAATCCATCTGTCTAGGCTCTCCAGACGCTTGAATAGGCTCAGCTGCTTATAACAGATTGTGCTCCATAAAGTACAGACTCTTGTAAAGTACGTATTGGAAGAGGCCAAAGCACCAATCTGGATTTGATGCGATCGAGAAACGAAGTGGGGGAAAGCAGAAAAAAATCTCTGAGAGGCAAACTTCGATTATGGACGTGACTTGTTGTAGGTTTGGGGGGGGAGGGTGAGTGTTGTGCAGGCGGAGGGGTTTAAGGGTTCCAAAGTCAAGTGCCAATACCCTGACGATGTTTTCTTCCATGGAATTCAAACGATGTTTGAGATTTTCGCTTTTCTTCTCTTTTTTCTGTCTGCCCCAAATATCGGAGCAGACCTCTGAGACTTTTGGGGTGGCAAAGACACACTCTTTCTCTCTCACCCTTTCTCACTCTCTTGTCACTAATGCCTCCCTCATTCGCATTTTTAATGTGCCTGACTGGTAAAGTCAGTGAGTGCAAGCAAGAGGTTAACTGTGTTCGACTCTGTCATTTTTTCTGTTTTTTATCGGATTTTTCTTTTCTCGCCTCCTTTATCGGCTTTTTCCTCAGCAAATCCATCATTGGAATTATAATTTATTGAGCTTTTAACAGCTTCAGCGCATTTTTCTTGGAAGAGAGTCTTGTGTTTTGCGTCTCTCTTATTTTGGTGAAAGTCAGTGTTGTTTTATTTCAAAGCTACAGTCGAACGGATAAGTGGCGTTTTGTGGAGTTTTTCGGTGGGTAAATAGAAACAGAATATTCACGAATATAGCGTAATTTATATTCTCATATTCTAGATTACAATACAAACAAATAAATAGAATTCATGAGAAAATAATACACAATAATGTTCATTCAGATTGTTATACAGTAGTATCATGTTTCATTCATTCATTTATTATTGTACAAAATAAATAGAATTCATGAGAAAGTAATACACAATAATGTTTAACAGTTTTGAAAATTTTCATCGGCAGCCTACCAATGGGACTGAGTGATCGATCGAATAGTTGGCGTGTTGTGGAATTTTTTGGGGGGTAAATAGAAACAAAATATTTACGAATATAGCAATTTTATATTCTTATATCTTAGAATACAATACATACACAATACACAATACAATTCATGAGAAAACAATACACAATAATGTTAAACAATTTTGAAAATTTTCATTGGCAGCATGCCAATGGGACTGGGTACGTTGACAACTCAGGGTAACAATGTTGCTATTCAATTCAAGGGTCTGCGGCGACCAATGTAAACCAATGAATTGAGATATAATCATAGGAAGAACAGCTTTTTAGTGAGTTAAATCAGGTGAGTTGAGTCGGCCAGCTCAAATCGTATCTCTAAATAATTCAAACCTGTCTGCATTCATTTTCAGTGTTGACTATCAAGATTATTTACATTATATTAGTACCTATCAAATTTATTCAGATTGTTATACAGTAGTATCATATTTCATTCATTCACTTATTGTACAAAATACTAAAATCATTATATAATTATGACTAGGCTGTGCCTAAAACTAGGCTGCCTAAAACTAATTAAAACTAGGCTGTGCCTGTACTATTTTTTGTCTCCAAAAATGTTTATAAAAAGTTAATGTTGTCCAAAGGTTGAGGTTATAATATCACACACTGCTTCGTCACTTGATTTTTGCTCCAGGAATATTACCTCAATATTCATTAATGAATCTTTTTTAATGATTATTTTTATTTGTAAAAACATTTCTTGTATTTGGCAATAAATTCATTATTCATCACAAAGTTAGAGGTATGTAGTAGGTGTCATACATTGCTGCCAATATATTGTACATAATAACTTTACTATGTTTGATATTTACTTGCCAAATTAGTTGCTAGCTAAACCGTCGGAGTATGTTTGCTTTGTACTTTGTCGAAAAGGGAGTCAACCCCTCCTCAATTTCCTCCCCATGTTTTCCTCATCCTCCTCCTCCTTCCTCTACTCCTACTATCTTTTATTTATCTTCCTTCTACTTTTCCTCGTCCTCCAACCCCTCTTCATCTTCCTCCCCCTTCTCTTTCTCCTATTCCTCGTCGTCCTTCTCATCCTCCTCTTGTACCTCCGTCGCCTCCTGCTCCTCCACCACCTCCTCCTCCTCCTCCCCCTATATCTCTCTTCCTTCTCCTCTTCCTCGTCCTCCTACTCTACTTCATCTTCCTCCTCCACCTCTTTCTCCTTTTCCTCCTCGTTCATCTCATCCTTCTCTTTCCCTTCTCCCCTACACCTACTCCTCTTTATCTTCCTTCTCCTCTTCCTCGTCCTCCTCCACCTCTTTCTCCTTTCCTACGTCGTTCTCCTCCTACGCCACCGTCGCCTCATCCTCCTCCCTCATTTATTACTCCCTCCTCTACCTGTCCTGTCTACACAGCCAATTTGCCACTTAGCAAACACACTGTCCATATAAGTGGGTCACAAGTGCTTTAAATATTAGGCTTACGGACAGAGTAGGCTTATCATTTTGTGTTCGATAGGCCTACAATTTGGCTGAACGGTAGCTTCCACTTCAATCGTGTTTGTTTTGCTCTTCTCTTTTCTAACCCCTAGCTACCAAGTAATCAATCACTTGACATTTTGAGCATAATTTTTGAAAAATATAGTAATGGATACAAAATAATGTGGTAACAAAAATTGGATTACCAGTGATTTGTACAAACATAATACAGTATCTCACAAAAGTGAGAAATATCACAAAATAAATTTATTAAATAATTTTACTATTAAATTTCAACCGTGATTGGATGTTGTAAATGCCATGGCATTTGCATTTAATCAGCACATAATCTTGGTTAAATTTCATTAAATGTTTGTGCAACCGGGCCAATAAGCTTTTATTGATATTTTGAGAAAAATTTTCGGAAAATATGGTAATGAATACAGAAGTTCGATTAACTTACTCACCAAATGATTATTAATAACTTTGATAACTTCCCGAATGTTTGAACTCTTCTAAAACTGTAGATCTATATAATATATAAAAGCGAAATGGCACTCACTCACTGATTGACTGACTCACTCATTCACTAGCAGAACTAAAAATCTACCGGACCAGAAACGTTCAAATTTGGTAGGTATGTTCAGTTGGCCCTTTAGAGGCGCACTAAGAACGGATTTGGAAAAATTTACAAAGATACGCCC
Source organism: Nilaparvata lugens (assembly GCF_014356525.2). NCBI lineage: Eukaryota > Metazoa > Arthropoda > Insecta > Hemiptera > Delphacidae > Nilaparvata > Nilaparvata lugens. The sequence continues at coordinate 33,479,147 of NC_052513.1, read as the reverse complement.
AAAATATGCGTTTGTCCAGCGTTTTTTAGCGTTTTCTCAGCTTTATCGAGAACAAATGAACAGAAAATGTTCAAATTTACTACAGAAGCTCAGCTGGGGTGTAATAATGTTGTGTAAGAAGGAATTTGAAATAACGACAAAGATACGCCCTCGTGGAAGTACTTTGACTTTCTGATGGAATGAAAAATACAGGCGAGCGAAGCGAGCCCGCTGATCTCATTTTTGGACGATCCAGTCGGGGGTCCAGGGGGCTCCGCCCTCTGGCTAGACGTATATGGCGAGCGAAGCGAGCCTGACGACTAGTACCTTTATATTTCTCCTCTGAATACCAATGAATTCCTCCACAGTTATTTATGGAGTTCAGTGTTCAGTGTAGTAATTACTGTATAATTATATCTCACTACACGTTGTAGGCCTACATATCATGTGTAGAGTGAAACTGTACATTTCCTTTATACGATTTCAACCCTACATACTGAAGCAATCACTGGCAACAGCGAAACCAATGTGAGTGTCGATGTTGTGCCAGAGTGGAGCAGCAACACATCTACTATCGTGATTGTGGTGACGATATCGTCAGAGCGAATCTATTGGTCGATTGACAAACCATCAATAACATCATCATCATGGCTGGTTGTTGCCAAAATGCTATCAATCAGTTACGGGGTAGTGATGGGAGGGGGAAACTGATATTTGCGGTTTTAGGGGTAGTTTGGGGAGGGGAGGAGGATTAGAGGCTGGGATGTGTTTGGGATGTTTGAGATTTGTAGGTGGGATTCAAAAAGATTTTCTCAAATTTTTATATATTTTATTTTTTATATTACACTATTTATTTGTATAAATGCAATGATAAATACGGAATCATTTGATTTGATTTGAAATATTATTGCATGCCATTTTATCTTGAATATCCATTAGCATAGAGACTAAATAAACAAAATTTGTGCAATTAGCCGTAAGTCTGTGCTATTAGGCTACTTTTAAAAGTGGTGTGTACTGTTTGAATTTGAATAAATAAATGAATAAAAAGATTGAGAGCGAATGAAACTAATAGCCTTATATATTGCCTGCCAATTACTGGTTAATTTGGAATTGATTCACAGTTAAATCATTCATAATTGAACAGTGGTTGATAGTATTTTATTATTTGTTAAATTATGGAGAAGTAACATAATACAACTAATTTATTGAGGAGGGGAAACCTTTTCAGATGAATATTGACATTGAATTTTTCGGTTGAAAGTGTCTTTGAAATCTGTAAGTGGTACAGGAGTGTTACGCGTTGTATATCAGGACTCTGGAGGGTTGTAAGAGAGTGGTTGAGGGGTGGGGGTGAATTGGAAGCGAGCCGTGCAATTGAAAGTGGCAGCGAAATGACAAACGATCCGAGCTGAGTGGTGGCGTCACTAAAACGTCACTAACCAATCGGACACGCCACCGCGGCGCTATCTGTCGCTTGTCGCTATATTCACACTATTTCACTATGAATTGTCAGTATCTATTGTAGATAAGACCATTACTTACCATTCAATCTATGCTGTCTGTCAGTGTGAAGTGAATATCTATCAATCTCGACGACGTTGATTGGCGGCTCTCAAATATTAGTCTAGTCGTCCAGTGTGAGATTCACTTACAATTGTCAGCATTCCTTGTAAATGCGTCCAATGCTTCCCATTAAACCAATGCTGACAGTTGGAAGTGAATTAAAATGTTGAATCAATTTAGTCAATGAATTAGATTTAGTCAAATGTTAAATTCAGTGGATTGTTTCATAAAATGAGTAATACGCTGTGACCATTTACAGTACATAGTAAATTTTAGTACTATATAATAAAATAGTACTTTACGTAACAAGTCCGGTAACGATAATTTACCGCGTAAGTATGATTGTTTCTGCCCGAAACGTAGTTGAGGACAGAATTATCATACAAATGCGGTAAATACGTTACTGTACAAGTTACGTAAAATATTTTTTGTCATACTTATCTGAGAAAGAATAATATTGCTGAGAAACAGAAACCATTACCTGCTGCTGCTCGAGCTACTGTATTCTATAAACATGACCTAGTCTGTAGCGCCTAGTTCATTACAGACAGACCCTTTGAGCTCAAATAAAATAAAGGCCTAAATTATAAGATTTCAGATGAGTTCTTATAACTTGAAACTCCTTAAATGAGTTCTTTAATTATTTGAGTTAGTATATTAATTACTCAGATGATATTAGGACAGTAGAGTCCTAACATACTCAACTGTAAAGAGAACATATGATCTCTTTACAGTATAGTATGCTGTAATGAAAATCACATGTTTTCTTGCTTTGCAAACAGCTGTTTACCGGCTTGATTTGATGCATTGAAAACAGCTGCAATTGAGTAAGTATGACATAATAGTATATATCGCACCTAGGGCCGAAAATGAGATATTTCCGGCTCGAAATCGGTTTTTAAGTCCGAGGCCGTAGGCCGAGGACTAGAAAAGATTGAGAGCCGGAAATACATTTTTGCCCATGGTGTGAACGCTATTTTTTGCCACACCAAAAAAAACTTCCCAATATATAAGAAATTAAAAAATAAATAAAATTCAAACAGCCTATTTTGATAGTTTGAATCTTGGTTATGACAACTTTTACTGTCAATTAATTTCAATATTACTAATTAATAATTTACAATAATGACCATATTTTTATACTATTAAAATTAGGCGCGAGCTTTGCGCCCGGTGCAATATCATGGATAGATGGATGAATAGAATTTTCATTACTATTTTGAAATAATGTGATGAAAAAATTAATATAATTGCATATTTCACAGTTTTGTTCTAAAATACATCTAAAAAATTGATTGAAATTTAAATTACGGTAACTAATATGAAAAATAGGTAATAAAAGTCGAAATTCATCGACAAAAAAAAAGTCATTGACCGAGATTCGAACCTAGATCATGTTTGTTATTCACTGAGCTTTGAGTTCTGACTGATGTATTACGCCTTTACGCTCTCGGCCATTCCGTACTGTTGAACGCTGGGGCCTGACTGATAACCCTTAGCATACACGTAATACTGTAATACTAGACTTCTAAAAAAGTTTACTTCACTCCTAAAAAGCGTACCGTACAACAGACTTTGGCTGGCTCATGACTTATTATTAAAATTAATATTATTATCTGTCTCACAATAAAATTTTCACTCTGAATTAAGTCAGATAACGTAGGCTATGTAGGCTACTATAATAATAGAGTATAGCGCAAATTTGAAGCCGGTTTGCTGGCATTTTCACAACAAAATATTGCTCTGAAAATAGTTAAATCATAGAGAAAACATTCGAAGATTCAATCTTGAGTGGGCCTAATGTTTTCTCTATATGGTTTAATATTGAAGAAAAATTATCTAAAAGTTTTAATAATGAATTACGGAAAAATTACTAGGAATTTTTCAGTCAAGGCTGAGTTTCACCAGTATGTTGAGTTTCACCTTAAACTTCAGATCTGTGCTGTATTTGCTTATTATTATTGTTGATTGTATTGCATTAAGAAGTGGAATTCGATAATAAAAAAGAAACAATTATTACTCTACCTCACTTTTAAATATTGATACAATTATTGTACTTTGAATTCAAATTCGATTCTTCACTTTTAAATACTTGCGATACGTACCTTTCTGACAATGGACAATGTAGCCAACATTATATTGTTGAGGCTATGGAGATATATCATCGTATTCTATTGTTTGATATCAAAACACAATAATAAATATTAAATTATGAAACAGTAATTTATAAAATATATTATTATAGACATAATACCGCGATTCACGATACATAATTATATAGATTATTACAGTCATTATGAGATTATCTCTCTATGATTTTTGTGAGATCGGACACGATCAGCTGTTATTCAAGGTCATTTTACAGCCCTAGGGCCGTAAAGTTTTACCGGCCTGGTCGGAAAACAATCACTTTCGGCCTCCATATGACGCACGTAAACCAGCTCATTACATCCAAGTGTGGCGAAAAACGTATTTTTGTCATAGTCATTCAATTTCAGCTGTTTTCCATGCATGAAATCAAGCCGGGTAAACAGCTGTTTGCAGCACAAATAAACATATGATTCTCATTACAGTATATTCTACTGTAATGAAACCATATGTTTTCTTTACAGTCTAGTATGTTTCCTAGTTCCGAAATAGGAATAGCAAAACTGCTATAAAACAAGTTCTATAAATACAGGTCATGACACAATCCCGGGTTCTAGTTCACCAATATTCAGATTTATCAGCTGCTGTTATCATTATAGATTGAACAATATAATGTGTTATTTTGTTATATTGTTCAAGGGATATTGCTTGGCTTTGAATTGTAAAATAAATTTTTCCGTCAGAATAATAATATTTAGATTTCAACTAGGAACTGTTGATTTTAACTAGATTCCAACTAGGAACTGTTGATTTTTAGATTTAATTGATTGGTAACTTAAAACTCTTTTTGAAGTTGGCCTCGCATATTTACTGTCTCGTCCCAATGCCTTATAAATCATAATCCTTATGTTACAAGAATAAGAACAATTTTTAATAGTAAATAAATGAATAATTGAAGCATAAATTATTGAAATTCCATTAAAAAATTGAAAACCTGAATATATTCACGTATTATCTGAACTAGAATATTGTTTTTAAAATGCATAATTTTGTTACGAGCAAATTGAATTGGATTGGATTTTCAAATGTACCGCCATACTGACCCCATAAAATGCCCGCTCCATGAGGAACATGAGTGTCATGACCTGTATTTATAGACCTTGATCTAATAAACCACCTTCAGCGCTCCAAGTGGAAGTTTATCAAATACCACAAAATTCCTGATTCAGAATTCGCAAACTAGGTTATGTTTATAGAATGCTGGTAGTAACTCCAGCACAAGCAGGTTATGTTTTCTATTTCTCAATTATTCTTCTTTAGATTATTATGACGAAAAATAGTGTACGTTACTTGGACGTGAATGTCTTTTTGTGCTTGAATGAAATTCCAGTCTCGGCTAACGCGTCGACTAGAAACATCATTCTCGCCTGCAAAAGGCCCCTTCCCGTCCATGTGATGTAAGATACTATTACTATAGAGTATTACGTATTTACTATATAGTAAATTTTGTGAAATATATGTACCCAAATATCAGTGGGATCAACTATTCAACTAATTTACAGTGCAAAGAGATTTATTGATTAAAAGCGGAATTTATGTAAATAGTGGCCCAAGTAGAATAAATAGGGATTCAACAGCACATCGGGTATTAGGTTCATCTCAAATTCAGACGCGTTGCGAAGTGACATGATGTGCGACGTGAGTCTGCTAGATGAGTTAGTATAATTATGATCATATTTAAATGTTCACACCCTCTAGCTTCTTCTCGATGTGACCATTTTAATTTGATCATGTTATGATATTAATCTATTTATCTAGCAGATTTGGTCACGTCATGTCACGTCGCGTCGCGTCTCAATTTGCTACAAGCCTCATGATATCTTGGTATCTTCTTCTTCTATCTCTCTCTTCTCTTCTTCTCTATACTTATAAAAGGCTAAGCCCCGACAGACTGAAATCACACCACAGCCCAAACTACTGAGCCTAAAAGCTTGAAATTTTGCACGATTGTTTATGGTAGCCTGAAAACATCCACTAAGAAAGGATTTTCAGAAATTTGCCCCCCTGAGGGAGCTGGGGCCCCCCCAAAATTTTGTACTTTTGAACCGCTCATTTCACAGCAAAGTCATGAGGAACTTTTTTTGTTCAGCTACGAAAAAAAATTAGATCTATGCAGAAAAATTTCGATCAGGAGCACAGGGGGGTCCAGGAGAGGGCATTTTTCGAAAATTTTGATGTAAAATCACACTACAGCTCAAACTAATTGTCCTACAGACTTGAAACTTTGCACAAATATTCTTCAAACATGCTAGACGCGCACTAAGAACGGATTTTTAAATATTTTGCCTCTAAGGGTTTCAAAGGATGGAAAAGGATCCTATTAAGTAAGGTTATGAACATGGTAAGGTGAGTGCCATATGGAAATGAGATAATTTTTATTTATTGACATGTGATATTCTAACATATGTTGTAATCATTGGAAATAACAAAATAATATGATAGAAATTCAAAAAAGAACATTTGTTCTGTTATTGCTTTCTACCTGATTCCACTCAACCTCAATAATATTGTTCTGATAATTGATAAATATGTTTAATAATATATATTTATTGATATAATAAAAGTATTGTTTTGATAATCAATTATTATCATTATATAATAATAGTATTGTTTTGGTAATCAATGAATATTCTTATTTTCACAAACTCTGTATAATTTATAATGGTGAATGTGAAACAGCTGCATCAAAGAAATTATCTCAAAAACATATGTTTAGGAAAACCATAGTTTTGAACTTCGTTTTCCTGATGCAATGTATAAGCCTACACGTGGCATGTATTATTAATTTTTCAGCTAGAACAGTTTTTTGAGACTGCTAAATAAACGTCTACAGTTTTATCAATGCTGTATCGGCAATATGAAAACGCATGCAGTTAATATGTCTTTAAATAAAGGTGTTGATATCTACATGATAATTATTCTCTACCATTTTTATTTAATTAAAATTTCAAAATTATTCAAGCCTTGATACTGTAGAATGATTGACTCACTGTACAGTCAGTCGAAAATTTTAATATTGAAATGAGGGGTATTTTGGCAAGCTGAACAAAAAAGTAAGGTCCTATGCACCTTTCTGATATTATTTCTTCAAATGAAAAATGAGTTTTGTGGGTTGTCAAAACTCCCCCTGAAAGAGAACTATTCATTTTATCCTATCTTTTAGTAAAATAACAATGATTTCTGCATTGAATAACACCTATCTTGCCAACAAGAATCGAACTCTTTGTGAATTTAGATATGACCTACACTTTAGATTTATATAATTCATTACGTCAAGTTTTAAAATAGACCCTTGCGAAGCACGGGCTCTTGCTAGTATATATATAAAAGCGAAATGGCACTCACTCACTGACTGACTGACTGACTCACTCACTAACTCACTCGCAGGACCTAAAAATCTACCGGACCAAAAACGTTCAAATTTGGTAGGTATGTTCAGTTGGCCCTTTAGAGGCGCACTAAGAAATCTTTTGGCAATATTTTAACTCTAAGGGTAGTTTTTAAGGGTTTAAAGTTCGTCTTTTAGCATGTATATTCTTCTTATTCTCTTAATTATAATTGAAAAAGGCCATACTATATGTTAATATAGAACTATAATCTAGAGAGAGTACCTCTTCGAAACAGTTCTTAACTGGTAACTAAATTAATAATTTTGTCAGGTTGGCATTGAGTTGAGTTGACTTTGTTAGGTTGGCACTAAGTGCATTTATGCACTTATCGCGTAATGCATTTATCGCGGAAAAATTGATTGGGCACTGCTACTTCAATCAGAGCTATTCCTGGGAATATTATATTACTAGCCGTCAGGCTCGCTTTGCTCGCCATATCCGTTTAGCCTGGACCCCCGACTGGATCGTCCATTTATGATAAAAATGCTCAAATGAAAAATGCAGGCGAGCGAAGCGACCAGATTTGACTTCATACAATACCATGTTCTCGTATTTCGGAACTTTAGTTGAACTAATGAAATAGAGCATCTATAATAGATGCTTTGGGCATTTTTTGATAATCTGTTTCAATTCTACTTGGCTTATTGGCATATAGTATGTCTCTCTGCTCATTGTCTCTCTAGTTTTGTCTGAACCATTTTGAGTACTGTAATTTGTAATTCAATTTTTCAATAAACGTTCGTTCTTTGAAAAACACCAATTATACGAAAATAACAATAGAATGATTCGGACGTGACTTCAGTGCAAAGCATTCGGAAGGAAAGCAGGTAGAAATCAATATACAATAGCAATGCTTCGCCGTTATTAAGTCATAAATTCAGGCTACCCGCAATAAACGAAAGAAATATAGCCGTGAACGATACTTGAAAAATATTCGCCCAGCAGATGAGAGTCTGTGAAATGATATGATGGAATTGCCCTCCGAAAACCAATATGAGAGACTTCGATACAGGTTCACATTATTCTCTGGAATAGAATAGATTTCATTCTTCCTCTTATGCTAAGCTATTCTATGATAATGTTACGTCATTATATGCTATGCTGAGCTATCATATCCTATCCTCAAATACATGTTCTTTCCCTATCATAACCATGTAACATCTATATATATAAAAGCGAAATGGCACTCACTCACTCACTGACTGACTCACTAACCCACTCACTCGCAGAACTAAAAATCTACCGGACCAAAAACGTTAAACGTTCAGTTGGCACTTTAGAGGCGCACTAAGAACGGATTTGAAAAAAAATTCAAGCAACGCCCAAAATCTGTGTTTTTCCAGCGTTTTTTAGCGTTTTCTCAGCTTTATCGAGAACAAATGAACAGAAAATGATCAAATTTCAAATCAAAATCAAGTTTTATTCAATGATATCACTTACATGACAAATTCCATTATTATTACAGAAGCTAGCTAATTTAGTACAGAAGCTCAGCTCGGGTGTAATAATGTCGTGTTAGAAGGAATTTGCAATAACGTCAAAGATACGCCCAAAATTAGCGTTTTTTGCTATTTATCGAGAACAAAGGAACAGAAATTGTTCAAATTTAGTACAGAAGATCAGCTAGGGAGTAATAATGTTGTATTAGAAGGAATTTGCAATAACGTCAAAGATACGACCAAAATCTGCGTTTTTTTGCGCTTTCTCAGCTTTATAGAGAACAAATGAACAGAAAATGTTCAAATTTATTATAGAAGCTCAGCTGGGGTGTAATAATGTTGTGTTAGAAGGAATTAACGTCAAATATACAATATAACTGAAATAACGCCAAAGATACACCCAAAATTAGCGGTTTTTTGCGTTTTCTCAGTTATTTCATCAAGTAATAGACAGAAAATTTTCGAATTTGGTACAGAGGTTTAGTTAGCTAGGGTCTAAAAATTTTGTGATGAGGTGTCTTTAATATTTCATCAAAGATACGCCCAAAATCAGCGTTTTTCTCAGCTTTTCTGCGTTTTCTCAGTACTCTGACTTTCTGATGGAATGAAGCATGCTGAAATGAAAAATGCAGGCGAGCGAAGCAAGCCCGCTGATCTCATTTTTGGATAATCCAGTCGGGGGTCCAGGCTAGACGGATATGGCGAGCGAAGCGAGCCTGACGGCTAGTACATGAATAAATGAATCTAATCCTATCCTATCCGAATTCTTTGCTATTCTTCCCCCATCCTATCTTGTCGAAGTGTATTCTACCTATTCTATTCTGTTCTATTCAGTTCTTTGAATGACTTTTGTTTTGATTTAGAATCTTCTCAACAGATATGCTCCAATAAACACTGTGAAATTCAATCGCCAATAGGGAAAATTCGAAAAACTGCACACTGATATTCCAGCTAATTTGAATGAGGCCCATTGATAGCGGCGATAATGTTATGTCAAGAGACAATGGCATTCAGAATCGAGGAGCCGCAATTTCAAGCAATGCAATGTCGGATAAATTATTCCGGCCATAGATAACATCGTTACGTGTGTGGATGCTTTTTATCGGTCAACACAATCGGATTTCTGCGGTTGTCAAAGCCACTGGAAAGAGACGGTGGATTGGACGGGAAAAAGACAGAGGGAAAAGGGATGAATGGAGGAGAAGGAAAGTGATGAGGAGTGGGAGAGGGAGAATTGAATTGAATTGCTGCCTGTATTTTAAAACCTAGGAGGGCGAAGGAGATGCATGAATTGAAAAATTATGAAAGAGTTCTATTTAGCAAGAGTGAGTGAAAGATATTTCTATCTCTAACGATTTTTGAAAGCGTTTTTAGCGAAGTGCGATATGCTTCTAAAAGGTATGCTTCTCAATTCAAATTCGTTCTCATGAAATTTGCTCAACACAAATAAAGGAAGAGTCGATGCTTGACCTATTATAAAATATATTTTATTTCAATCCTAATTCAACTAGATTGGGGTGGTTTTCAAATGTGGTAAATTCGATTTGCAAGTGAGTGTATTTATTTATTCATATACAAATACAATTAAATTGAAAAAAAAGTATTATTACACTCTTGGTGTGGGTCTTTCTAAATTCACTCAGATATTATCGAATGATAGATCAACAAGTATCAAGCATTTCAAATGAACAAATTCAAATCTACAATAAGGGACGAGATACACAAGGCGGTAAGGCGTATATTTTTTAATTTTTTGCCACTGTAAAATCTGTTCATAACTTGACGTTCAAATTTTCAGTAGCAGTATGTTGAAAATTTTAGGGCTGAGACATACGAGGCGTTTTCTTCCGACGAGTCGGCACGACAGAACAGGTAGGCTCTCCGATTCACTGATTGGGCTTGCGTATCGAGAATCAGCCAATCGGAGAGCTTCCTGTTCTGTCGTGCCGTGTCTACTCATGAAACGCCTGTTGTGTCTCGGCCCTAAAATTTCAAACGTCAAGTTAAAAATAGATTTTAGAGTGGCAAAAAATTGAAAAAATCAACGCCTTGCCGCCTTGTGTGTCTCGGCCCTTATTGTGGATTTGAATGTGTTCATTTGAAATTCTTGAAATACTATACTTGTTTGTTGTATATACCCATGTGTATCGACCCTAAAATTTCAAACATGCTGCTAATGAAAGTTTGAAGGTTAAGTCAATAACAGATTTTAGAGTGGGAAAAAATTGAAAAATCAACGCCTTGCCGCCTTGTGTATCTCGGCCCTTATTGTGGATTTGAATGTGTTCATTTTTGAAATTCTTGAAATACTATACTTGTTTGTTGTTCACTTTATTACTAGGTGAATAAGACTATAATTTATCACATCAGATCATACACAGTAAGAATATAATATAGTAGTTTTGTTATACTAATGTGTCTCGACCCTAAAATTTCAAACATGCTGCCACTGAAAGTTTGAAAGTCGAGTCAAAGATAGATTTTAAAGTATCAAAAAAATGGGAAATCTACGTTGGACACTCGTGTAAATTCTATAATAAAAGATACTAGGTAAGGTTATTTACCTTGCTTCACACATTAGGTGCATCAAATACACGTAAAATTCTACAGTAAAATTTTGCAAGCTCCAAATTCACTTCTGGGAGCAGTGAGTGATGAGTGAGGGAGCACTACAGCTTTTGACAGCTTGCTAGAACATCTCTGGTGGCACGTTTCTTCCTCATTCTCCTTCACTATCTCTCTCTCACACACACACACACACACACACACACACACACACACACACACACACACACACACACACACTCAATCCCTATCTCTCACTCTCTATCCCTCCCCTCTATTCTCTTCCTTTCTCCCTCTATCACTCCATCTCTTCCATTTCCTCCTGTCTCTGCTGTGAATACGAAAAATTTAGCTATAATTCTGCTGAATAATCAGTCGACTAGAGCGTTGTGGGAGCATAGAATGTATTCTATACTCTCTTTGTGGAAGTGAGAGCGAGTAATGTTGCTTGTCAGTGTATTTTCGGTGTTGAGTGGAAATGTGGAGGAAGGAGGTGAAAAATAAACGCAAAGAGAAACACGCCGCGGCGTTGAAAGAGCGAACGATGTAGAAAATAAAATGTGTACCCGTGTCAGAACTGCAAACTTTCATCCTTGAGTCTGTGTGGTTTCATGTTATTGCTTCAACTTGTTATTGTATTGTAGTATTTTTAGTTGTTTTGTAGTTTCAAAGTAGGATTTCCCTCTTCTAAAATATAGTGTTATCAATTTTAACTCTAGTCTGAGTGAATTTTAAGTAATTACAAATTCTGCATGCCTCTAGGTTTGCAATTGTGTGGATTAGAGGAAAATTATGAGCTGGAAATATAGTTAAACGATCATTCTTATTCCTCTTGAAACTGTTTATAAAATACAGTGATATAAATGATTTCTGGTACATTACACGTATTTTATTCATTTAGACAAGGACAGAATCAAATCAACGAAAGGGAGAGAACCAACAGGATTAACCCAAAAACTGTTTCTCTTCCGAATATCTATATTGTGAACGTACTAATAAATCCTCCTATTTATGTGAAGCAAAAAATAAATAAGTGATCAATTTATTCTTATTTTCTCCTTTCATTCCGTTGTTGTATCAATTTCAAAATCAATATTCTCTATCCATAAAAATATGTTTATATTCTATCTGTTCATTATTCACTTATTCCATTTGAAACGTTTGTCTTTTTTGAATGGAACTTGATTATTGTCGGTTCGTTCTTTAATGTTCTCCAATGAGAACATATGTTCTCGTCCTCTAAGCTTTAATGTTAAGTTAACAACTACAAGACTTGACCTATTTGGGACTTTGTGTAACCTTATCTAAATTTGGGAGAGGAATAGCACAAGGTTACCTTATTTTTTCTGTCCCTATCATTTTGATTATGTAGTTATTGTATGAATCAATAAAGAATATCGTGAATGTTATCTTCTGCACTATTTTATTTATTTATTTATTCATATCATTGGCAATTACAGATCATAATTATAATAAATATAATATGATTGGGAGAAGACAACAGGCATAGCCCAAAACTGTCTTCTCCCAAATTTTAACAAATAAAAGTTTCAAAAAAGAATAAGGTTAAGATTTCACTTTCACTTCAAAAAGTCGAATTTCCACTTCAAAACTAATGACTAAACTAAAAATTTTGAATTTTGATATTTGAAAACTGATTAAAAACAAAAATATTTCACTCAAATCTCTACAAATTGGAAATTTTTGAGTAATTTTGCAAAATTTTGAGCCAGAAAAGAAACACAACTTCACTATTAGCACAGCTGATCTGAAGCTCATTCTAACTTAATTTCTCCAATCATTCACTTTCAAAAATCCTTATCAATTGATTCCATATCTTACTGAAGTGATGACTGTTTTAATATATTATTGATTGTTTAGAATTGTATGCTGATACTGATTGAATTTCTTTATTTTTTACAGGTAAGTGACACTGCACATACATTCCTCGACGGTGAGTTAACTCAATTAGTTGATCTAATCGTCGATTGAATTTCACAATATTAGATATTAAATTTAATTTCTTACTTATTCGAAATTGAGTAGCTTAGACTGGATATCCTAGTCTGCAGGTTGTTTCTTCTACACAAGTTTTGCCTTGAGCTTTTCCGTTTTATAGCATATAAAAAGCTCCATACATTGCTGTGATTTGAACAAAATAATTATTATTGGATCACAAATATTGCTTTGTAGCGATATCAGGAAGGCCAACTTGACACGTATACTAAATAATTACAAACCTGAGAGAATTAATACTGGATTGCAACATGTCATAAGTGAGGCACTTGTATCAACTTATTTTTCACCAATCTTCTCTCTTTTTCTACACTTCATTGTTCCTCCTTCTTCTACATGATTTTCTTCCTCAATCCTCAATTTTCTTTTCTATCAGTCCAGTCTCGTTCAGTCAAGTTTCCAGTTCCAGTGTGTTCTTCCATAGTGAGATTCACGTTAAACTGTCAGCATTCCTCATAAACAACTGCAAAGCTTCCCATTCAACCAATGCTGACAGTTTGAAGTTAATCTCACTATAGTTACTCCTTTGTGCTCAACTCATTTTCCACTTTTTGTTTACCGAAATCATCATCATCATCATCATCATCCACTGTGAGCTCAGCCAATTTTCGAATTTGTTAATTAAGTTCATTTTGCAACTAGGACGGGTTGAGTTGCACTCTACGTTTCGAGACTAAGCCGCAAAGAAACCAACCAACCCTTATCAATCCAGGACGGCAGAAACAGAGAAAGAGCGAGAGAGAGAGAAAATGAAAAAGAAAAGAGAGAGTGTGAGAGAGAAGAGAGAGAGAGTGACAAAGATAAGAGAGAGTGTGAGAGAGAAGAGAGAGAGTGTGAGAGAGAAGAGAGAGAGTAAGTGGTGTGTCCGCGCGCTTTGCTCTATCAAGTGTCTACTCTCGACTCTTTGAGCCAAGCTGCTGTGAAATTACGAGTGCTGGGAATACTGCTGCTTGTCTGGATCACGAAGAGAAAGAAAGAATGGGAGATTAAGAGGAAAACTTGATGATTTTAAATATTATAGAAAATATGAAAAGGGATTAAAATTACAGGAGATAGATAAGGAGAAAGAAAAAAGTTGGAGGGTTCTAAAAAGGGAGAGATGTTGAGAAAAGAAGCTGAAGTGTGAAATAAAGATAAAGATGAATATAAAGAGAAATAAAAACCTAGAAATGTTTGATACAGACAGAGATTTTGAGAAAAGAAGCTGAAGTGTGAAATAAAGATAAATATGAAGATGTGGAGAAACTAAGATATATAAGAAGAAAGAAAAACGTTGAAGGGTTCGAAGAGAGAGAGAGTAAGTGGTGTCCGCGCGCTTTGCTCTATCAAGTGTCTACTCTCGATTCTTTGAGCCAAGCTGCTGTGAAATTACGAGTGCTGGAAATACTGCTGCTTGTCTGGATCACGAAGAGAAAGAAAGAATGGAAGATAAAGAGGAAAACTTGATGATTTTAGATATTATAGAAAATATGAAAATGGATTAAAATTACAGGAGATGGATAAGGAGAAAGAAAAAAGTTGGAGGGTTCGAAATAGGGAGAGATGTTGAGAAAAGAAGCTGAAGTGTGAAATAAAGATAAAGATGAATTTAAAGAGAAATAAAAACATTGAAGTGTGTGATACAGACAGAGATTTTGAGAAAAGAAGCTGAAGTGTGAAATAAAGATAAAGAGAAATAAAAACCTAGAAATGTTTGATACAGACAGAGATTTTGAGAAAAGAAGCTGAAGTGTGAAATAAAGATAAAGAGAAATAAAAACATTGAAGTGTGTGATACAGACAGAGATTTTGAGAAAAGAAGCTGAAGTGTGAAATAAAGATAAAGAGAAATAAACACATTGAAGTGTTTGATACAGACAGAGATTTTGAGAAAAGAAGCTGAAGTGTGAAATAAAGATAAAGATGAATTTAAAGAGAAATAAAAACATTGAAGTGTGTGATACAGACAGAGATTTTGAGAAAAGAAGCTGAAGTGTGAAATAAAGATAAAGAGAAATAAAAACATTGAAGTGTTTGATACAGACAGAGATTTTGAGAAAAGAAGCTGAAGTGTGAAATAAAGATAAATATGAAGATGTGGAGAAACTAAGATATATAAGAAGAAAGAAAAACGTTGAAGGGTTCGAAAGAGAGAGAGAGGTTTTAAGAAAACAAGCCTAAGAGTGAGATGAAGATAATGTTAATAATGTGGAGAAACAGAGAAATGTAAAGTAAAGGGTAGAATTATTTAAAAGCGAGAGGGAGAGTGGAAAATAAGGAAAATAAAAGAATAAGAGTAAAATAATAAAATAAACTTGTGGGACTTGAAAGAACAAAATGACATTAGAGACTACTATTTACAACAGAAATTCCTGTTGGTTACAGAATATTTTGGCTCGGATTTTGGATTATTTGGGTTCTAGATTTTGATTATTAACAACGTAAGTAAACCATTCCAATAATTATTTAGAGAACATGTTCAATAAAACAATTTAAAACAAAGATAAGATTAATGTGGTCTGACAAAGATGGAAGGTGATCGGAGAAAGAAGGAAGTGATGAATTAGAAACTATCTAAAGGAGGGTTTTTTGAGAGAAAAGGAATGAAAATTGTGAGATTAGAAGAAGATGAAGGAAAGGGAGAAAAACAGTCCTACTGGAATACCTGAGCTGATGGTAAAGAGTGGTAGAATTTTGGGAATTCGGGTTGTGAGAAAATTGCGAAAAGAGGAGATGAGCTATTTTCTTTGACCTCTCCAGTGGAGTTTTTCTTCCTCAGTGAAGTGTGGTTTCTTTTCAGTAAGCTTGCTTGCTTTGAAAGACCCGGTTACCTGACCGTGAATTTCACAGGATAACATTCAGCAAATAAGGTAGCTGATCCTTATCATCTTTCACTATTCCTCTTCATCATCTCTGTCTTTTTTTAGGTCATTATTCGGCTGTATTTTTTATATTGTCACTAGAATTGTGTTTTCCATTATTTTAATTACAGTGACTATTTTCTCATTTTCCTGTCTACCTTTTCTACTGTACCTCTTCATCTATCTCTTAGTCACCCTACTCCTCCCCCTATTATTATTTCTCTTACTCTTTTCCCTCTCCTTTTCCATTCCTTTTCTTCTTTTTCCTATTACTCAATCATTTTACTCCATGTCTTTCTCTTTTCCTCTGTCTTTCACCCGCTCTCCTCTCCTTCTTTTTCTCTTTATTCTTCTCCTGCTCATCCATCTTTACAAAATAATTTTTTCTCCCAGTCTTTTTCTTTTCCTCTGTATTTTTCCCGCTCTCTTCTCCTTCTTTTTCTCTTTATTCTTCTCCTGTTGCTCTATCTTTAGTCAAACCTAGAGTAAGCATAGACATATACCAATGGGTATAATAATTACCTACAAAATACAATATTTTACCAATAAATACAAAGTACAATAATTATATACAAATAGGTACAATAATTACCTACCTATATCAAAATAGTTTCCCTTTTATGAAACCAGAGAAAAAATAATACAATTGTATAATTGTATTTTTCCTCTCTGATGAAACATAATCCTCTGATAAACACATATTCTTCCTTTACTTCTCTTCTCAAATCAACGTTAGTAGACAGAAAGTCTACTAACTTTAGTCTGTCTACTAACTTTGTTCTTAAATAACTTTTGAACTGTTTATCTCCTCCGTGTTTGAATTTTTTCATCGATAATTTTCCATGTATCCCCACTTCGTTGATTTCTTCTTTTACTCTCCAATACAAATTATCATCCTCATTCCTTATCCTTCTCTTTATTTTCTTCTCACTTCTGATATACCTCTTCTATATCTTTTTCCTCCTCTACATCCTTTAAAACCACAATTTTCTTCTCTCTTTCTACTTCTTCTAATCTTCCGCTACATCATTGCTCATATTTTCATATTTTTCCGTTAGACAAACTATTTATCTTTCTTCTAATTACGTTCTATTCAATTTACGCGTAGTTTTGTTTTACTCATACTTATGACTATAGTGAGGCCCACGTTATAATGACAGTGGAGAAAGATAGGAGAACAATGTTGTCGATTCGCTGTCTTGTCAATGTCTTCTATAGACGGTAGCTGATACAGGATGTGATATTCTCGTTTAAAATGATAAATTTTATTAAACAAGAAATTTTATTTTTCAATCATTTTATAATGAATTTTCATAAATAAAATGAAATATATTATGTTAATTAATTATTAATTCTACATTGTTAAAAGACGATCTGGCAACAGAACAAAGCAAGAAAGAGATAGTGCTATCAGCTTTGTTGAATGATAGACAAGGATAGCAATACCATTGCTAATCAAACACTGCTATTATAACTTGGTTCTCACTATAGTTTCTCCTTTTCCAATATTATGCTCTCCATCCTTATTTCTCCTTTCTCCCCATCCTTCCCCAGTTTTCTTTCCTCCTCATCATCTTCTCTTGTCCAACTCGATCCTCCCTCACTATTTCATTCATGTTGGAACCAATAATGAACTCACAATAGCTGAGACAGTTTTGCAATAAAACCAGGGAGCTTGTGAATAAATTATCGTTTAATCTATACTCTCGGAAAGTCCTGGGTATTTTGTGGTGTTCTATCTCAAGCGAGTTATGTGTAGCTTTCAACAAGAATAATTGTTTCTGGTCTGAACTTCCTCGTTCTGAAGCTTAAACCGTGCTTGATCGAAAATGTGTATTTTATCAAAGATTCTTCGTGGTTTACATTCACTTGATAGTTTTAAACTAGTTTCGCACTAGTTTCGCGATTAGAGCTTGAATAATAAATTTACGTGGAGTCATCCATTTCAATTTTAATAGATGTAATGGTTATTCCTGAAAAGAAATCTAGTAAATGCTGTACAAAAATTGTTCTATTGATAACACATTACCATGTATTAAAAAAAACAGTATTCACGACTAAATATTGTTGTATACAACACTAAGGGCCGCTTACAGAGTGAAAGCTTAAACAGAATTGAATAAGCTGGTGGTTTGAACTCAAAATAAACTAAATCATTACAATCGAGATTTGGTATGGATCGAATCCAGTTTAAAATTGAATTTCTTCAATAATATCACTGTAAAACGGCACTAGGCTAATAGTAACATCACAGACAACCAGTTTTATGTGGGTTGTGTATATGTGTAACTAGTAGTTCTGTGAACAGTAGACCTCACGCAGTATTCTCATCCACAAGTACCTGATTGAAACTATAGACCTTATGGAAATACAGCAATAGACTGGCTTCTCCACACATCTGTGTAATCACTTGTCAGCTGATTTATGATGAATAATTCTATAGTCTGATTTTTACTCTAATATTGGCGTATGAAGGAGGCTCCTTTTTCCTTTTATATTATCCTTGAAATGCAAAATTTCCAAAAACCTTGTATATACGTCGAGCGCGCTATTAAAAACCTGTCAAATTTCATGAAAATCTATTACCGAGTTTCGCCGAAAATGCGCAACATATAAACATATAAACATTAAGAGAAATGCCAAACCGTCGACTTGAATCTTAGACCTCACTTCGCTCGGTCAATAAATGTATCTTTGGTAACAGTTTTGTACTCGAATAGTTTCATTCATGAATTTGAATGTACACGGTAACATGTGGGGACTGTAACTTGAAATCTCAGAAAATTTGGATTAACTTCAGTGAACAGTAGCTGAGAACATTGGTACTTACATTATTTTTCCAATCAAATAATCTCATCATAGAACGATTCTACAACATATGAATCAATTGCCTAGCTACTTTCTACTCTACATTCCAATAGGACTTGAAATAATTTAACAATTCAACTCCTCTTGATCATTTTCTCCTCTAATTAATAATTATAATTACCATTATAATTCATTTATTGTATAAAATACTATAATTATAATACAATAATTATGACATTGGAGGAAAAACTAGGCTGAGCCTGTACTATTTCTCTCCAAAAATTTTGATAAAATGTTAATGTTGTCCAAAAGATAAGGTTATGTAATCACACACTGCTTCGTTACTTGATTTTCGGTCCAGGAATGATGATTTAAAATTTTGAATTTTGAAGGTTGATTTTATACTCTAAATGAATCACAGAATGTATCACAATAAATTAAAAACTTTAGAAATATTGCAATAATTAAAAAAATGTTAATATAAAATCAAAAAGCTTCTCACTCTAATAGATATTGATTGATATTATGAAGTGGTCCATCCACTTTTTAAAGGTCTTAGTTTAGATGCACTTTTATCGACCCGCGTGAATGAATTTTATTCCACGTTCAATTAATCTAACTTTATAGTTTATAGTTTATAGATTATAACTTTATAGTTTATATTGTTGATTCAATTTAGTTGAAGAGAATTAAATTTTACTTTCAATGCATTCAATGAAATCAGATCAGTTGGATTATAAACTTGTGTCCAACTCCTATACTTTAGATCAAAATATTCGTTATTTAATTTTATTTATTTCATTTTTAACATATCAATCAACCCCATACGTTCAACTAAAATATTTTTGCTTCTCGCCTTTGAATAAAATAGAAAAATGATTACTGCTAATTTAAGGTGTCATATCCTCCTCGAAGTTTGAAACAATTCTGTTTGAAAAAAGGAGATCACAGCGAAATTTGTGATTGAAAGTCGACAATCGCATGAATCGAATGGAATTCAGCGAGATTAGCAAGTCAGAAAGTATCGGCTTTGTGTTCCCCAGTTTTTTATCGGTTTGTATTGGAATTTGGCGGCCTCTCATTGGCTGGAAATCGGCATTGACAAGTGGATGTATTCCCCCGATACTCACTGGCTGTCACGATTGTATTTAGGGGTCTGATGAATAGCTGAGTACTTTTTTGGGAAGAGATCCCAGCAGCATTCGTGTCTGTTTTGTTAGCTAGTGACTTCTGATATCAATACACTATAGAGACTGTAAATAAGAATGGGATTTAATGGAAATAGTAAACTATGGGTAATGCATGCAAAATTATGGACATTACCATAGAATAAAACAGTCTTATAACAAACAATCGTATATACGTTTTCTCTGACTGTACTTAAATGAGTTTGAGCTGTTGCTTGAACGTTAACGGTTAATAAAAATAGGCAGTAATTTATTTATTTATTTCATCGACAATCACATATCATAATTATAATATATAATATGATTGGGAGAAGACAACAGTAGGCCTAATGAACAAAATAAATTGTAAAGTTCAGAAAAAATTTCAAAAGCTACGTCATGCTCAACCTGACTTCGTCATTTCTAAAATGTGATCAAACATGCTTTATTTGTGACAATTATACATTGTTACACAGTAAATTATTTGGGAAATTTTGAAAGGTTAATAGAATTACCTGTACATCGATTACACGTGTTTCAGTAGTCAAGTTCAGTAGTGTACAACAGATTATGTAAAAGACCAGTGATTCTAATTGAATTTGTTGCCTTAGCTGGCTAACAGAGACACTGACCTACTCCGTTCTCTACACTTCAATCTTCACTATTCTTACTACCTTCCTCTTGTAATAGGTTACGGTACTTCAAGAGTTCAAGCATGCAGAACATTCCTTGTACATTTGTATTAAGTGATATATCCATACTAGTCCAGGCGCTAGCTTACATTGAGCATACATGAGAGAGGCAGAGAATTTGACTTCGGATTATTGTTAGGGGGTCGTTAGGGTATATTAAACTCTATGTCGTCACGTCCCAGGGTGGTCGACAGATTGGCGGAGAGGGGAGTAAGTTGTAAAAAACGCGCGCTTATACGAAAACCAATCAAGCTCCGATCCAAAGCACGTAGTGCCGGTTGCACAAAAGACGGTTAAATTTTAACTGTGATTAATTTCCACGAGAACCAATCAGAGAAGCCTTCTTTTCAAAAAAGCCTTCTCTGATTGGTTCTCGTAAAGTTAATTTTATAAAATGATTGTGCAACTGTTATCAACTACTGCTATTTTTTTGTTTGTTTTTATTGTATCCTAAGATCAGGATATCATATATTTGAATATATTTTACATCTCTCTT
This sequence comes from Nilaparvata lugens, assembly GCF_014356525.2. Classification (NCBI taxonomy): domain Eukaryota; kingdom Metazoa; phylum Arthropoda; class Insecta; order Hemiptera; family Delphacidae; genus Nilaparvata; species Nilaparvata lugens. The sequence goes on along the minus strand of NC_052513.1, from coordinate 33,458,043 downwards.
TTTAATTATGTGGACATTTCCACATGTCGATCTTGATATTTCATGACTATTGTAATGCTTTTAATAGTACCTATTCAATTATTGTATAGTATATGACATTTATTATATATTCTGACGAAGACCTCAGAAGCGGTTACAATAGAACATATTCTATTCTATACCACAACATAATTTATTTCTATCAATTCCCACATTTGAGATCAAGCTCTAATTGAATATTTATTATTGCTGATTGGCAGGACACAGAAATCTTCACATTCTAAAAAAAATAATTCTTCTCAATATTTGTAATTTCTCAATGAGTAATTTGAAGTACTCAGTGTAGTTTTAAGTCCTCAATAAGCTACCACTCAATTTCTAAGAATATTTTTAGTATTTTAGAGTCACTTGGTTTTTTTAGTATTACTGCAAAAATAAACTAGATGATTTTTTAGAAATACTATTTTTCCAAGTATCAGGAGTACCGCAAGATGTTACAGCATTTCATGCTCATATATTGAGAATGATATTGAATTTAGCACATTGTATTAATAATAATAATAGCCTACTTTCGGAAGTATTGAGCATAAATCTCCTTTTACATAAATAAACCTTTTTCAACAATATCTGTATTTCATGTGGTGCGGGAGAGATAGCCTTGCAAGAATTGTTCAATGAAATGAATGAAAGTAATTTGATTTGATTTGACTTTCAGAACTCATTGTGCATTAATCTCAAAACCTCTTTCAAAAATATCCGTCGTTTTTATAAATATCTGTCGTTATGTGGCGAGGAAAAGAATTTTTGCATTTATAGCTGTAATGTCAGATGAAAACGTGCAGTGTGTGAAATGGCGCGTGCGTGCAAGCCATACACACATTCGCATGTTTTTTGAAGTATAAATTTAGATTTTCAAATTTGTTTGCATGAAGCAGACTTTGAATGGATGTTGTTTGTGCAGTTGAGAGTGGTCAAATGTTCGGGGTGGGGGAAAGTGAGACAGAGAAAGTAGATTGACGAGATTTGGGAATAACAGTGGAAAAGAGAAGACAGTTGAAGGAGGAAGAGGGTGGATAACAAAAGTAATGGGCATTGTAGATTTTTAGTACAGTGAACTTACTTACATTATATCAGCTTATAATTGTGGAAAAGGGGTGTACAATAATTAAGGGGGTTATATCTTACATTACACTCCGTGTCCATGATCACCATTATGCTATTATTCTATATATATTTTCCTCCTAAAATTTGTCCACCCGAAGGGATATTAGAGCGAACTAAGATCTAAGAAATAGAAGACGAGAGGTAATGTGCTGGAATAATAAAGTATGTGATTGAGCGAAATTTGGAAATGAATGAGTTAAAAAATGTTAAATAACAATTCTAAGAAATTGTCAAAAACCACAGATTTATTGATATAAATTGGAAATGGTGTAACAACCGAAACCGGTCTTTCTAAGTATCAATAAATCTGTGGTGTTTGAGAATTTCTTTGGATTTTTATTTAATATGAATAATTACCACAATATCAACTTCTCAACTACACAAAAAGTTAAAAAAGTGTATAAAAATGGAGAGTTATAGTTTTTCTTTAGGGCTACTTTTAATATAAATAAACATATTAACCTGAGTACCCTTATAAATTATTTCGTCACAAATAATTTATAAGGGAACTCAGATTAATATTCTTATTTATAAAAATGGAGAGGTATTTTAACTGTCTATGATTGATTAAATGAATTAATTAATCATCTATTCACTGAAACAAAATGATTATATGAAGGGAGAGAGGCGATATGGCGGCAGATGACTTGGCATAAATTATGATTGTGGGAGATATTCGAAACATAATTGGAAAACTAGGAAGATGGGTATGATAAAAACGACCTTGATGAAAACAAGTGTAAGGGAATTGGAGAAAAATTCACCATAAAAATAGAAAAGGAGAAAATTAGTGTAAGGGAATTGGAGAAAAATACTATAAAAATTGAAAGGATGAAATAGTACCTACTCGAAAACCCACTCTAGAACATGGTACGCCATAGTGGAGTATGTCAATTTCCACATAGAAACACTAAACTTGTTGATCAAACATGCATTATTTGTGACTATTATACATTGTTACACAGTAAATTATTTCGGAAATTTTGAAAGGTTAATAGAATTACCTGTACATTGATTACACGTGTTTCAGTAGTCAAGTTCAGTAGTGTACAACAGATTATGTAAATGACCAGTGATTCTAATTGAATTTGTTGCCTTAGCTGGCTAACAGAGACACTGACCTACTCCGTTCTCTACACTTCAAACTTCACTACTCTTACTATCTTCCTCTTGTAATAGGTTACGGTACTTCAAGAGTTCAAGCAAGCAGAACATTCCCCGTACATTTGTATTAAGTGATATATCCATACTAGTCCAGGCGCTAGCTTACATTGAGCATACATGAGAGAGGCAGAGAATTTGACTTCGGATTATTGTTAGGGGGTTTTTAGGGTATATTAAACTCTATGTCGTCACGTCCCAGGGTGGTCGACAGATTGGCGGAGAGGGGAGTAAGTTGTAAAAAACGCGCGCTTATACGAAAACCAATCAAGCTCCGATCCAAAGCACGTAGTGCCGGTTGCACAAAAGCCGGTTAAATTTTAACTGTGATTAATTCCACGAGAACCAATCAGAGAAGCCTTCTTTTCAAAAAAGCCTTCTCTGATTGGTTCTCGTAAAGTTAATTTTATAAAATGAAGTTGAGCTTTTGTGCAACCGGGCCATACTGTTTGTTATCAACTACTGCTAATTTTTTGTTTGTCTTTATTGTATCCTAAGATCAGGATATCATATATTTGAATATATTTTACATCTCTCTTTTTTCATTATGTGGACATTTCCATATGTGGATCTTAATATTTCATGATATTGTAATTCTTTTAGAATAGTATCTTATCATTATTGTATAGTGTATGTATTGTATATTCTGACGAAGACCTCAGAAGCGGTTACAATAGAACATAATTCTATTCTATACCACAACATAATTTATTTCTATCAATTCCCACATTTGAGATCAAGCTCTAATTGAATATTAATTATTGCTGATTGGCAGGTCACAGAAATCTTCACATTCTAAAAAAATGGTTCTTCTCAATATAGTATTTGAAGTACTCAATGAAGTTTTCAGTCCTCAATAAGCTACCGCCCAATTTCTAATAATATCTTTAGTATTTTAGAGTCACTTGGTTTTTTAGTATTACTGCAAAAATAAAGTAGATGATTTATTAGAAATATTATTTTTCCAATCAGGAGTACCGCAAGATGTTACAGTATTCATGCTCATATATTGAGAATGATATTGAATTTAGCACATTGTATTAATAATAATAATATATATTGTATTTTGAAAAGTGAAAGTGACATAACCACATTTTGATTTAGACGGTATAGTATAAATTGGAAATGGGACAGTTTTGGGCATGAGCCTTTCCTCATGTTAAGTATTTGTACACAATGTGATAAATAATGAATAATAAATAATAGCTTACTTTCGGAAGTATTGAGGATAAATCTCCTTTTACATAAATAAACCTTTTTCAACTTTTCAACAATACTGTATCTGTCTTTCATGTGGTGCGGGAGAGATAGTCTTGCAAGAATTGTTCCATGAAATGAATGAAAGTAATTTGATTTGATTTGACTTTCAGAACTCATTGTGCAGAACTCAAAACCTCTGTCAAAAATATCCGTCGTTTTCAAAACTATCTGTTGTTATGTGGCGAGGAAAAGAATTCTTGCATTTATAGCTGTAATGTCAGATGAAAACGTGCAGTGTGTGAAATGGCGCGTGCGTGCTAGCCATACACACATTCGCATGTTTTTTGAAGTATAAATTTAGATTTTCAAATTTTTTTGCATGAAGCAGACTTTGAATGAATGTTGTTTGTGCAGTTGAGAGTGGTCAAATGTTCGGGGTGGGGGAAAGTGAGAGAGAGAAAGTAGATTGACTAGATTTGGGAATAACAGTAGAAAAGAGAGGACAGTTGAAGGAGGAAGAGGGTGGATAACAAAAAGAATAACCATGGTAGATTTTTAGTACAGTGAACTTACTTACATTATATCAGCTTATAATTGTGGAAAAGAAGTATACAATAATGAAGGGGTTGGTTACATCTTACATTACTCTTCGTGTCCATGATCACCATTATGCTATTCTATATATTATTTCCCTTTTTGTGTAGTTGAGAAGTTGATATTGTGGTAATAATTCATATTGAATGAAAAATACTAAGAAATTGTCAAAAACCACTGATTTATTGATATTAGAAAGACCGGTTTCGGTTAGTACACCATTGTCAATCTCTGATAAACAGAATTAAATCAAATTTTGAGCGAAATTTTTCTTTAAACAGAAACAAATCTCTGAGTTTATCAGAGATTGACAATGGTGTAATAACCGAAACCGGTCTTTTTAATTATCAATAAATCAGTGGTTTTTTGACAATTTCTTAGTCTTTTTCATTCAATATTATTTCCCTCCCAATCCCAAAATTTGTCCACCTGAAGGTATCATAGAGTGAACTAAGATCTAAGAAGTAGAAGACGAGAGGTAATGTGCTGGAATAATAAAGTATGTGATTGAGCGAAATTTGTATTTTTTCTCAATGGAGAGTTGTAGTTTTTCTTTAGAGCTTCTTTTAATATAAATGAACATATCAATCCAAGTACCATTATAAATTATTTCGTCACAAATAATTTATAAGGGAACTCAGATTAATATTCTTATTTATAAAAATGGAGAGGTATTTTAATTGTCCAAATTAAATGAATTAATCAATCATCTATTCACTGAAACAAAATGATTATATGAAGGGAGAGAGGCGATATGGCGGCAGATGACTTGGCATAAATTATGATTGTGGGAGATATTCGAAACATAATTGGAAAACTAGGAAGATGGGTATGATAAAAACGACCTTGATGAAAACAAGTGTAAGGGAATTAGAGAAAAATTCACCATAAAAATAGAAAAGGAGAAAATTAGTGTAAGGGAATTGGAGAAAAATACTATAAAAATGGAAAGGATGAAATAGTACCTACTCGAAAACCCACTCTAGAACATGGTACGCCATAGTGGAGTATGTCAATTTCCACATAGAAACACTAAACTTGTTGAGGAAACATTATAATAAATTTTTATTGTAACTAACTATTGTATGTAATTGTAATTTATCTAATATTTTCTGTAATTGATGTAGTAGTTTCAGTTTTTTTTTTTGGAAATAGACATTTATTTACTATACTAGTAGTTCTGTGAACAGTAGACCTCACGCAGTATTCTCATCCACAAGTACCTGATTGAAACTATAGACCTTATGGAAATACAGCAATAGACTGGCTTCTCCACACATCTGTGTAATCACTTGTCAGCTGATTTATGATGAATAATTCTATAGTCTGAGTTTTACTCTAATATTGGCGTATGAAGGACGCTCCATTTTCCTTTTATATTATCCTTGAAATGCAAAATTTCCAAAAACCTTGTATATTCGTCGACGCGCAATTAAAAAAGGAACATACCTGTCAAATTTAATGAAAATATGTTACCGCGTTTCGTCGTAAATGCGCAACATATAAACATTAAGAGAAATGCCAAACCGTCGACTTGAATCTTAGACCTCACTTCGCTCGGTCAATTAATATATGATCTCCTAGGAGGATGAAGTTAGGGCGCAGCCGGCCCTCTCTTACACTCAACCCTCGAATAAATAATGAGCGTAATAGAAAAGGATAGTGTTTAATATGTGTGTTTGTGAGGTAGAGACAATCTGTGAAATTGACTTGAAGAAGACAAGTGAGTAAATAGAGGATAAAAATTGTTTTGTATAAAACAAGTCGTATGGGGTGGAAGATTGTGAGAGTAAGTTATACAGCGAAGTAAGTGATGAGTTTGTGAGATAGAGAGCGTATTAGGGAGAATGAAGTGGGAGTGAGATGGAAGTAATGAGTGTTCAAATATGTGAGAACAGTGTGGAAGAGGAAGGGTGTGAGTGAGAGAGAGAGGATTTAGTGAAGCCCCAACGTTGATGAGAGTTTTAAAAAACGTGCGGTTCAGTCTCCTTCTGTTGGTGTGCTTGCAAACATCGGTTACTTGTCGAGTCTAAATTTGTTTTTAATCTATTTTGATCGAAACCCTTTCCGTGTTTCATTCGGTTAGTGTGTTTTCGTAGGTTTATGGTGTGCAAATAGTGTTGTGTGAAAAGGTTCTGTGATTACAATTACAATTTCTATTTACATTTAGAATTTAATTTTGAACCAGGGTGTGAGTTGTATCAGGGGAATTTCAGCCTTGTTTGTAATTGATTGTGTACTTATTTAATTTATTTTTACATGATATATTGTGATATACATGTTAAGCCAGTTACACACGCATAGATTTTTGTTCGTACGATTTTTTGCCGTCCTTATGAATTCTATCAGATTAAATGGAACTTGACAAACATCATCTTTTTAATCTAATAGAATTTATAAGGACGGTAAAAAATCTCATGAACAAAGATTGATGTGTGTTTAGCTAGCCTTATTCAATTTTACCTACGTTACCTATTTTAATTTTCAAGGGATATTGAAGAATTATAGTTAACTTATCCTACTGTTAAAAAATAAGTTTTTTTCTATCTGGGATATGAAAAAGAACTTATCCTACTGTTAAAAAATAAGTTTTTTTCTATCTGGGATATGAAAAAGTGGTGTTTTGATGACTCAAATTATGGACCTATCTATTGCTTTTCTACATTTTTTCTAAGTGAACTTAAGTTCAGTGTTTGAAATACAAGTGAAACGTTCGTACCATGTTTAGTATTACAACTTTCCGTTCTAAAGGCAAATATATTGAAGGTGAGTAGAATAAAAAACAATAGTTTACATAGAATAAAAATTATTTTATAAATTCATAATTTTTCATCATTTATAAAGAGTTACCGATTTTCAACAAGATTCAATAGATTTTCCAGTTTATTTCATATAAAATTATAGGATTCCATTTTAGATCCCAAGTCCCACAGTGCAGAATATATTATGGTTAATTTATTTAGGAAAATTTCATGTATATTTATGGAATTCTTTCGACTCATTCCATTCCATACGAGTAGGAGATAACACTTGTATATTTTTTGAATTCTGGAAAAACATTATTGTAGGAAGCTCTTGTTTAAATTATCAGTTCTTAAACTGTAAAAGTAAATTTTATGTTTACTTATGGAAATGATTACATTATTATAAACCCATATTACAGTACTGTATTTCTATTTTGAGATTCAATTTGTATATTGCATGCACATATATGATGAATAGAGGAGAAAATTGTAATAAAATGACAATAAAAAATTACTCATGAAACACGAACTGGCTCCTTCTTAGCTATTAACATTCTTAACAAATGAATTGCAAATTTCTCATCAAGTGCAAGTTTCAGACAAAAAAATCTGGTGTGGTAGACTCACACAACTTTCCTTGCTCATTAAAAAATAAGTTTTTTTCTATCTGGGATATGAAAAAGTGGTGTTTTGATGACTCAAATATGGACCTATCTATTGCTTTTCTACATTTTTTTTCTAAGTGAACTTAAGTTCAGTGTTTGAAATACAAGTGAAACGTTCGTACCATGTTTAGTATTACAACTTTCCGTTCTAAAGGCAAATATATTGAAGGTGAGTAGAATAAAAAACAATAGTTTACATAGAATAAAAATTATTTTATAAATTCATAATTTTTCATCATTTATAAAGAGTTACCGATTTTCAACAAGATTCAATAGATTTTCCAGTTTATTTCATATAAAATTATAGGATTCCATTTTAGATCCCAAGTCCCACAGTGCAGAATATATTATGGTTAATTTATTTAGGAAAATTTCATGTATATTTATGGAATTCTTTCGACTCATTCCATTCCATACAAGTAGGAGATAACACTTGTATATTTTTTGAATTCTGGAAAAACATTATTGTAGGAAGCTCTTGTTTAAATTATCAGTTCTTAAACTGTAAAAGTAAATTTTATGTTTACTTATGGAAATGATTACATTATTATAAACCCATATTACAGTACTGTATTTCTATTTTGAGATTCAATTTGTATATTGCATGCACATATATGATGAATAGAGGGCAAAATTGTAATAAAATGAAAATAAAAAATTACTCATGAAACACGAACTGGCTCCTTCTTAGCAATTAACATTCTTAACAAATGAATTGCAAATTTCTCATCAAGTGCAAGTTTCAGACAAAATAATGCTGGTACTTGAATATTTTTAGAGTTATACGTCTTGAAAAGTATTACTAGAAACGAAAATATGGTCTATTAGAACATAAGAACTTATCCTCTGTAAAAGCTTGAAACGTTATTTATTTACCTAGAGACAGAATGTTGTGTAGTTTTTGAACTATCATAAAGGTGAAATTGTGCGAGATATCCATCCGAAGTCAACATAAATTTCAAGTTAAATGACTTGAAATTGTCAAGACCAATAGTTGTCAAATAATTATTGTTTTATTATATCTCTCTTTCCCCTTTCCTCTTTCTCCACTCCTAAAACATGTGGTTGAGACAATTTCTCATATTGTTATTCAAAATTAGACAAAATTTTTGGAAAAAAATTGTACTAAAACACAATTTTACTCGAAACAAGATTAGAGTGAATGGGCGTGGGTTAACATATATATAGGAAACTAGAGCAATTACTATTTTCAGTAAGTCATGACTCAGTAAAACTTGCTTGTCAAACTTGAAACTAAGTGCAATTAATTGTAGTGTGTAGGCAGTTAACAAGAAATTTTTAAAAAATACAGCAGAAACACTAATTGCCGCCATTGTAGGAGACCTTTGTTGAGTTGAATTGGCGACAAGGCTATTTTTTATTCACTTTTAAAAAGAGAAGAATGTAGAGTTTTTAATCAGACTAGTTACAGAGAACTAAGTACTATGCTTTGGCTTAGACCGACCGTGGTCTTGACCCAATTAAATTGGGTCAGTGTGAGATCAAAGTAGCCATAAGGTTAACCAAGGAACACTCACTCAAACTGTTCAACTTTTGGCAAGTTGTCTCCGTTTCATTTCTTGTTGCTTTGTATTTATGATGCCGACTCAAAGTGGATATTAAAATACAATTAGTTTTAGATGCAGTAAAGATATAATAAACGACATTGACATAGGCCTACTGGGAAGTATACTAAAGAATATTATTACCGAATGTACATGATGAATTTTAGAATTGTGCACTAAACTTTAACTGGGAAGGATACTAAAGATAGATTAACGAATGTACGTGATGAATCTTTTAATTTTGCACTGTTCTGGTTATGTTAGTGTTGTTGAATGAAATATCCCTCATATGTAGCCTGGTAGATTTAAAATTGAAAGTTAATATAAACCTTCTTAAGTTCACATAGGTTCATTAAAAGTCATTAAAGACAATTCAAAGGTTCTTTTGAAGTAGGAAGAACCAAATCATGATTTTGGAAACAGAAAAAATATATAAATTTTTACTGAGTTTGAGAGTATAAAGTCATACTCAGATAGAATTCAATATTGATAGAATTAGGCTGTACTCTATTATTCCTTTAAATATTCAGCTTCCTGGAGTGAAGTATAATATTAAATTCCTTGTATGGGCACTGTCTCAGATAACATGCTTCAGGTCGATCACCCGTGCTCCTTTCTGGTTCACCTGAAAAATTCAAATTGAAATTTATAAAACAAAAAATTCATCAAATAATGTATCCACAGAGATGTTGACCCAGCTTCTGAGTGTAGAGTGTCCCTATAGCATCAGAGATAAGGGAAGTACTAACTTCTTTCTGATTTTATTTATCATAACTGAACCCAAGCTCAAAATTGCTGGACATAAAATAAATTACTCCGTATCTCCCATGTTACTCCTTTCCTTTCCAGCAATTATCGCTATTATTTGTGTATCATTGAATAAATATGATCTAAATTATAAATATTCAGCCGAAACTAGTTGTCTGTCCAATAAAATATAAAACAAATGTTCGACAGGTGTTTGTTGAATAAGTTTGGACAAATTTTAACAAAATAATAATTATTTGTTTGTGGGAGGAACAGGTTTTATGTTTTACAGCTGTCAGCACTGAAAATGTTTGTAAAAACAGTAATTTTTGTTTGACAAACAAAGATTGTCCTAACTTTTTAAAATGTTTGTCCCTGAGGTCCTCAACAAACATGTATGTCGAACATTAATAGTTCAGTATGGACACGGCATTAGGGTTCCAGTTATTCTTTGTAATTGAATTCAATCTAAACTAGTAGTTTTGTGAACAGTAGACCTCACGCAGTATTCTCATCCACAAGTACCTGATTGAAACTACAGACCTCATGGGAATACAGCAATAGACTGGCTTCTCCACACATCTGTGTAATCACTTATCAGCTGATTTATGATGAATAATTCTATAGTCTGATTTTTACTCTAATATTGGCGTATGAAGGAGGCTCCTTTTTCATCATCCTTGAAATGCAAAATTTCCAAAAACCTTGTATTTACGTCGACGCGCAATTAAAAAAGGAACATACCTGTCAAATTTCATGAAAATCTATTACCGCGTTTTGCCGTGAATGCACAACATATAAACATTAAGAGAAATGCCGAACTGTCGACTTGAATCTTAGACCTCACTTCGCTCGGTCAACTAAACCTTTTCAACCACAGCGGGATTTGGAACCCTATTTTAACGGTAGATGAACAACCTTCACCCAAAGTCAAGGTCACGGACAACCGTAACTCTTGAATCCGAATCCTAGGATAGCTCAAGGTCAACAAATGAAACTAACTTCTTGTATCAACAGTTTTATTTAAAAATAAAATATATAAAAAAACAATGTAACAAAAATAAAGAAGTAAACTTGGAAAGACAAGAATTTGTTTTTAATGACGTAGTAATCGTCTTTTCTGTTGACTTGTCATTGATTTCGGTTTCCTCACTTTTGCTGGTCCAGTCTTAGCATTAATTTCCAGTAGAGCTGAATTGTTTTCTGAAAAAGAAGAAACATAAATGTTATTAATAAATTACAATTGATGCCAGCAATATTACTCAAACTACAAACTTAATATTATCTTTTTTGCCATGTATATTAGTTCTTGTTATCAAAATTTATAATTTATATTAAAAAAGTAATTCATAAATTACTCATTTTATGAATTTTTAATCTGATCTACTCAATCTATTCTGAAATTTTTGAAAGCTTACCTCTAACTTGACGAATATTCTTAGCAGACTCATTGCTCCTTGAGGTTTGTGTCGATGGTCCAACATTTTGAACCAGATTCCTGGAGGTTTTAGGCCTGAATGCTGGCAACTCATCAACGGGAACATAGGAAGATCTCTTGAGTGTTCCATAGATCTGCTCCTTCTTCCTTTTCTTCATCATTCTGAGTTGTTGGCGTCCTCTTTGTCTCAGTTTCTTGTCTCCTCTGCACAAGCTGTTCCATCGCTTGCTAACGGTGGCTGCCTTCAAAAGATTTTCGCCATCTAGATATCTGTAACAAGAAACAAAACATCATTAGAATTTGGTCAAATAATATTATCAAAAACTGAACCTCAATCTAGAAATCCTAAGTTCTATATTCAAATCTAAAAGGAAACTATTTTTCACCCCATTTCATTCACCTAGTTTCAATTTGGTTATGATAGACAAGAAGGAATTAAAATTTTAAAATCCATAGTAAAACTAACAATTACCTTAATATCATTGACCCAATTTCGTTCGGCAGCTGTCCCAGTATATCAAAGTTATCACTATTAACCTGAGAACTCATTCCCATAACAAAAATTGAACTGATAAAGTTATCCATATTCCAATTACTTCCTCTTATCAACACTATTCCAGTGAGAATGAGCTCTGTAAAGAAAGTCGGCCATTTTATAGGTGTTGTTAACGCTTCCTGATTGGCAGAAGTCAACCGGCCAATCCCGTGCTAGAGTGAGCTGGCAGTATCAACTAGGCTCCTCCCCTTTTCATGCCAACCTGTTTCTATGAATATTGAATATTATTTTTGAAGGTGATTGATTCTTCAAATTTCAATTCTGTTGTGATTAATAACATGGCTATTTTGTTAATTTTCATATGTTGAAATAGAAATAGAAAAGTATGAATCTGTTATATCATTATTGATACAGCTATTTTTGTTGGCCTTATCAGAGGTAAATCGGTTTGCCTATCCTGATTTGTTGTTAGTACATCTTTGTGACTCTTGTAAGAAGATTGATTGTTTTGTTATTTTTGTTCTTTGCTGTAGATAAATGCAAACTCTATTTTTATCATGCATTTCTTTTATTCCGACTGTAAATAATGTTTCAATAATATTTCGTATGAGCCTATCACATATTCATGTATATTCAATTAACAATTTTGATAGGCCTACTACTATTCTCAAATTTATAATCATCAAAATACGTCCGTAAATATTATATTATTATCATGCCTTTCTTCAGTTGTCATATTACTAGGATTCCATTACTATCACCAAGCTATTTCTATAGTAGGTTTTTTTATATATAGTGTAATAATCTTAATAAAACAAAATAAAACTTGTGGCACCCTTTATTTATTAAAAAACTTAAAATAAATAAAGGGTGCTACAAGTTTTATTTTGGTTTATTAATTTAAAAGCAGCCCATTTCAATAAGTGTTTTGTAATAATCTTATATTCATATATATTTTATCCCTTTAGCTTTTAGCTTTTTGAGGAATATTAAAAAAAAATCTCATTTACTAGGCTGCAATAACGTACATAAACAAATATAAATATATAATATATTGAATGAATATTATTAACAGAGTAAATTAGAAAATTCATGAATAATAACAACTTATAATACAATTTTAAAATTAAGTAAGTATCAAGTACTCCTATATACCTATTAAATGATCGCTAGTCTGACGAAACTATTGTGAGCTTGCATTTTTACTGTTAAATCCAACCATAATTATGTCATATGTCAATCATCAATTATTGTAAAGGAAAATCATTTCAATTTTGTTTTAACTTCATCTTTTCTTTGCAAATTTCGCAATTCCAGAGGCAATGAATTCAAAAGATATGGAATACTGCACTCTGGAGTTCTTTTACCATAGTTATTGTTAAATCTGTGGGGTCTACACATTCTGTCTCTCAATCTATAATTTATTTCTCTAAATTGGTTTTTGAAATAATTCCATGTCATATAAGTATAATTGGCTAGGACCCCCATGGACATAATTCTCAATAGCTGGCGATCAATACCATTAAAAAGAGTTCTTATTATCCTTTTTACAATATTCTGTAATGGCTGTTTTATATATTTCGGAGCCAAACTGTATATTGACATACCATAGTAAAGGATACTCTGTATCATTGAATAGTAAATAACTCTTTTAGTACCAACAGGAAAATAGCTACTTATTCTAGAACACTTATAAAGTGCTGCTCTATATTGTATTGTATCACTTATATTTTTGTATACGGCAATAAATAATTCCATTTCATACTCCTGTCAACTTATATTTCTGAATACGATACTGTAAGCCTCTTCTATCTATATCGGATCACAACTTATAACAAATATGATATGTAACAAATATTGCAAATATGTTATGATCACATTTGATAATAGAAATTCATTCTCAGATACGGTGCTGAATATATTTCTCTTCCAATGGAACTGCAGAACACTTCAGGCATATAAATAGAATACTATTTTCCCAATACTTTCCACCTGCTTTTTTATCAATAGATTCCCAAATACTTGATTCTGTATTTCCCTTTCATCGGAACTCCTTTCTGTATTGCCAATACCGAAACTGTATGCCATATTTTTATGTAAGAGTTTCTCCGATACATACTGCATCTGATTGCTATGCAGAAAAAAATCGCCAATATTTGAAAAAATGTGTATTCTCATTGAATGGAAGTTCTATCCGAAAGTGAAGCAGCTATTTATGTGTCAGAATCAGGCTGCTGTCCGTCCCGAACTAAGCCGGCAACTTAGAGCGAATAAACGGACTTTGGGCGCAGCGAAGCCTCTCAAAGTCAGCTTAAGTCTGGCAAAGCAGACTGGAATGTTTGCTTCTATAAATAGGTTGAATATGGTATCCTGGTGTGTATTGCAATGGAGGCGGTGACGCTGTTTTTAGATCCGGTCGAATAGGAAGTGGGGTGTGAATTTCGAGAGGGTAGTTTGATGGAATTTGGGACAGGAAGTTATCGAATCGAAATGTTGTGTGACTTTTTTTCAGATTTTTCTGTATTGGAGTTACTGTATTTCGACTTTTGTAGTTTGGTTTTTGATTAGTTATTATTTTTAAGCTTCAACAACTTTATTGCAGTTATTATACTATTTCTTTATTTCCAGTATCTAAAATCATGCGCATTCTATCATGAATATTTTTGTAATCTTTTAAAAAATGTTTTCATAACCTCATTTGGACTATTTTTATCAAAATTAATGAGAGAAACAGTTTTGGGTTTATCCTGTTGATTCTCTCCCAATCATTAACTTGATATTGTGATTGTGGAATTTAATAAATTAATTATCTGAATCATGTTCCTCTTCACCAATACCAGCAAGGCCGGATTGTTGCTTTAAGAGTTATAATTTATTACTTTCACACTACAACTATCGAGATGGCAGCATGGATTAAACAAGATCTACCAAGTCGCCCAGAAAATATTCCTGAAAGAAATCATGCGTTTGTGGAAACTGGAACCTTGTTGAAAATTGACTAACAAAACTGGCAACATACTTGTGTGGCTGACAAAACTTTGAATATTTTAATTTCAATACTCAAGCATTTTCTTTAAAAAAAGATAAGTAGATTTAAAGTCGCTTTAGTTTTTGACAATGAGTTGATCAAGATATAAAGAATAATGCAAGTACTATGATATTATCTTGAAATTATTGAATTCCATCCACTTCAGACTATAAACTGACGATTGTAGTAAAATCATGAAACTGATTATTTAGATTTTGAAATCTTGTAAACAATTTTTTGATATAATAAACTATACTTGATATATTTTCCTGGGAATTTCCAATTCTTCCTTTGCTTTTATATTATGTTTTCTCCTTAAATTAATCCTGAAGTGGTGAATAATGGCATCATTGTTGAATAGTGTCATCTCAAAATTGAGCAACACCCATTTAGAAAAATGGTGTTTCTGAAGTTCAGTATCTCTTCATCAGAATTTGTAAAGAAATACTAAGTTGAATAGAACTTACACTATGACCAGAGATATTGTGGATTTTCTCCATATTAAGGTGAAATAAGAGCGGTATTGTCAGTCCCACAAAATAATTTATCACTGATGATGATGATGACTTAAGTGCATTGAAACTTTAGTTTGGTTCAAATAAATTATGTGGAACTGACACTATCCAAATTTGGGGAAAGGAACAGTTTTGGGCTTTAAGCCTGTTGTTCCTTTCCCAATCATTCATAGTAGAGAATGATAATGTATCTATCAATGTATAAATAGATAAATATCGCTTACCTTAAGTTGAATAGTATTTACTAACATGAAATTGAAAACAGTCCGATTCTCGTTGAAATCAAGATTGAAAGAATTACAACTTGGAATCAGAATTACAATCTTGAAAAATAAAACAAAAATTCCCTTTTTTTATTAATTCTGTATCAAAATCTGATGTATATTTCTTATTTTATTTTTGCATTTTGTATTAGTTTTCTTTCATTTTCTAATTAAAATCCTTGAAGTGTAATATTTATTTTGTCTAAGTTTATTTATCTTTTGTAACTCTGTAACTGGGCACCCGCCGAAAAACCTTTGGGTTTGGCAGGACCCTCAACTGTTAGTATTGTGAATAAGAAATTTTGATTTGATTTGAAATATAATTACATTTTATTAAAAAAGAATTACAACCTAGATCAACAATTTCTGTTGAAACCCTAGATTCAAGCAATTGACTTTGTGTGAGTTTGGACTCTTCTACTTGAAACGGGTTGGAGTTGAACTAGTTACGGGCAGTTTAGACCTGATGGCCACTTAGGGGCCCACGCCATTCAAAACGCGAATCACACTTCTGGCAGATCACCAATTCATATATCGAGTGTGTTGTATCCCCTTTCCCCCTTGTTAGTACTGCCGACCTAGATTGCACTAATGTGAGATGACTGACTGTTTCAAAGTGTATTATTTGTAAATTGAGAAAGTATTATCATTGAACCAAAATTAACTGAAACTCACTGAAGTGTTGAAATTTTGTCTGAAACAACGAGATCTATGTTGAAAAAACGAGAATAAGTTTCGAGAAAGTATTTCCCATACGATTATAAAGAAGTTTGATAACGGTGCCACTGAAACTAGTTTTTCGTTAGTTTCGTGTTGATTGTTTCTAAAATAACATTCAACCCTGAATTTTATTCTGTATTCTCTATTACTGTATTATAGGTTGTGTTCTAATGTTAGAAAGTTAGAAACACTATCATGTATATAAATAATACGCCAATCGATTCGACTGCTAATCCTAGCTTTAGTAACTTTGACTTTTCATTAAACTGTAAGTGACAATTTGTAGAGGTCTCTAATGATTTAAAAAATTTGAACCTTTCCATGTTTCCTGTCAAAATCATACAAAAAAAAATCTGGTGTGGCGCACTCACACAACTTTCCTTGCCGTTATGAAAATTGATCACCTGACGCTAGTGTTCTCGTGCATCTCAAGTCCACTATTAAAAGATATGAGACAGCTAGTGATACGTCAATAACGCTGGAAACACACGAGGTCTGCTATCTCTGCGTAGTGAATGATTTAATAGAACCAACAGTTTGCAATTTAATAATCACATTTTCTCGAATTTCAAGCTTATTTTCAATTTTAGGTGGAAATGTTAATGGACATTAAATGCAGGGATTTTCATGCTCAATCTTTCCTACTTGAAATTTTTTGTTTAAATTGTATATGAAGGCTGATAATTGAGAATCTAAAAACGAACTTTGCGTTGATGAGGCGGAGCTCCTGAAATTTTTACAGATATGTGACTTGTTGTTGCAGTTGATAGACCTTATCAATGACTATTTCAGGTATGAATTTGATCAAAATCGTTGGAGATGTTTTCGAGAAAATCGCGTAAAACCCTGTTTTTGACAACATTTTCGCCATTTTAGCCGCCATCTTGGATTGCATTTGATCGAAATTGTTCGTGTCGGATCCTTATAGTGTAAGGACCTTACGTTCCAAATTTCAAGTCATTCCGTCAACTGGGAGATGAGATATCGTGTACACAGACGCACATACACACACACACACACACACACACACACACACACACACACACACACACACACACACACACACACACACACACACAAACACACACACACACACACACACACACACAAACGCACACACACACACACACCACACACACACACACACACACACACACACACAACACACACACACCACACACACACACACAACACACACACACACACACACACACACACACACCACACACACACACACACACACATACAGACCAATACCCAAAAACCACTTTTTTCGGTCTCAGGGGACCTTGAAACGTATAGAAATTAAGAAATTGGGGTACCTTAATTTTTTCCGGAAAGCAATACTTTCCTTACCTATGGTAATAGGTCAAGGAAAGTAATATCAATATTTTCAAAATACTTTCATCATCTGGCAATATTTGTGATGTACAACATTGACTTTGGATAATAAACCAGACGTCTTGTAAAAAATTGTATATTAACTCAATCAATTAGACTGCTAATCTTAGCTTGAATGACTTCAACCCTTGTGTTGTGTATTTGAATGACACTGTGAAAAACTCGGATGGAATCTTACGAATTCAATTTCAGAAAGTTATGTAAAAGTCTTTATCCTAATAATAAAGCATAAAAATTATTGTGAATTGAAAGCTAGTGACGGTTCAATTAATGCCGATAAAAGATTGATACTTTCACCCGAATTATAATTGGACCATATTTTAGACCTAGAATATTCCATTTATGAAACATTCATCCATCCCATTTTCCCCTCGTATTGAAAACATTATTGTATTGAACGATTATTATCCTTTATTCATTACAGACCGTGAATGAATTATCCTAATTTTTGTGTATTCCTGATTTTCATCTGTATCATTATTCTACTGCATCTGTGGTGTTCTTCGACAAAGAAAATTAGAATAAATGTTTTCAACTATTCTAAAACGTTTTACAAAAGTAGTCTGATGATTATAGTCCAAACCCAATTCCTGACTTGGTGTGAAGTTGTTAATTTTTGAAAGAGCCCAACGAAAAAAGAAAAGTCAAGAGATAGGTGATTGAGGCAATTGTGACGTCACATGACTTCCCTCTTTGTTGATTGAGCACCTGATCCGCTCTCACAGCTGCGGTGAAGGACGAAGATTGATTAGATGTCAATGAAACCACTACTCCTGCTTTCTTGCTAATAGCTTACCTGCTCATCAAGTTCAATATAATCTCCTAAAGAAGGGATGTAGTGTTTTCCACCAATTACGCTTTTTTCAAGGTCAAGTATCGATACAGAAGACAGTACACTACAGTATCGATACTAACAAATAGAAATATATTTATTGCCAGTTGATTGATTACAAATATCGGCCATTGTCAAAGATAAATTAAACTACAGAAGACCGTTTCTGTAGCTCTCAATTCTATTTATATGTCATGTATTTCTATTTTCTAATAAAAATAAATATATTGCCATTTGATTCATTGCAAACATAGGCAATTGTCACAGGTATATTAAAACATCAATACAAAAGTGTAACATATTATTATGCTACTAAAGACATAATTAGTCACTAAATATCTCATTATCATTATTTTACTAAAACTATACATCAGTAGCTTCACATGGATTGGGAAATTTTAAAATTATACAGTCTATTTTGTAGATTATATTCGGAATCCACCGAAAATATTATTTTTCTCTCATCAATAACTGTCCTGTTCATCAAATCCCGAAAAATGAAAGGATACCGTTTATACACCAGTTATACTTTTTCATGTAAAAGAATAGTGGCCAACCAGGTCACGTTATCATTCCACATTTTTCCAAGGTCGAGCATCTCGAAAACTCTAGGTTGTTGTCAAAATATCAATTATTATTTATTTAAAAAAAATCACAAACATGCTTCAACACCAATGGTGTCATCTTCAGTGTGAGAAATTGAAAACTTTATTGAAAAGTTGTGATTTTTTATAAATAAATGAGTGATATTTTGACAACAACCTAGAGTTTTCATTATGGATAGGTATCAAAATTTATCTCACCATCAATATTATATTATCTGTCGAGCATGTCTTGATACCTATACAGGATGTGAATCATATCCATAGTTCCTCTATTTATTAAATTATATGCTAGTTCTACGTGAATAATATTCTTGCTCTCTTATGAATACCCATTTTATCTTTCAAGTTTTCGATTATTTCCTGAAAATGGACCGTTTTTAAACTACAGTTTTCAATGTTGAAAAACAATAAAAAATTCAGTTCTCATAACTAGTTTATTCATGTATTCAATAATGTCTTCAGAATGTTTTGTCAAGTATCAAATGAGTTTGAGAATCATTATTGACAAATAGTTAACGAATCTGAGATTTGACCTTGGATTGGATTTCATCTTGAAATTAAACATATCCCAATATATTTGGATAAAACTATACTATGATTTTTGCAATCTAGTACCTGGAGAATAACACCAAATTTATGAGAAAAAAACATAAGCCTTATTGTAATCTGGGTCGTGAGTATGACCTTGACAATGAACTATTATGAAGCTCTTGAAATTAAATGTTCTAATTCATATAGATTCGGAAACCAATACTTACTTCATACTTGAGGTTGTTGTCAAGGAATGGGGTTTCCAGATCGGCAGTGTCATTTCAATATACCTGAAACTATTCCTTTCCTAATTGCCTTGAAAATAGAACCTCAACAAAATGCCGATAGACCTTGGACTTGACATTGTTCTGCCACAATACCGTTGAGGCTGTTGAATCTCCTACCTGACGATGTTCTTCTGATTACACTTCGTGATTAACACCCAACTCATGAGAATATGCAATTTGTTGTTTACATAAACCTTATTGTAATCTGTATTGTAACTGTGACGACCTTGTCAATGAACTATTAAATTTATATAGCCTACTAAGCTCTTGACATTGAATTTGTAACATTTTTTAATTCATATCGAATTGGAATCCAATGTACCTAAAACTAGTCCTGTCCTAATTGCCGTGACAATTTCATTGGAAATATTAACCTCAACAAAATACCGTTAGAATGACCTTGGGCTTGACATTGCCCTGCCACAATACAGTTGCGGCTGCTGCATTTTATGAATTTTGACATTTACTTGCCACATTCTTATTGCTATATAGAGGTTATTCTTAATTTCTACTATTCAGTGACGTGCTTTTGAATTTTATACCTCTTGTAATAATACTTTTCATGGAACATGAGACTTGACCTTGTCAATGAACTGTTGGGCTGCTGGCTTGAAAATTCCTTCCCTGCATTCATTACTATTGTTCCTAATGATTCTTTGCTAACTTTCTAATTACTTTATCTAGTTTTGTTCGATAATACACGGCCAGTTTTGAATCTTCAAGAAACGCAGTTAGAATGAATTTGTCATTGGAATGACATGATACCGTTAGCATATTCGATAATCATACCAACATAAAGCTGTTTTTCTCTATAAAGGTGCATACAGATAAACGCGCCGCGAACATGAGTAATTCACTTTAAATCAGCTGATGCCAAGCTATTTATATCCGTATCTTACCGTTCCTGTAAAAATACAGATATAGTCAGCTGATTAAAAGTGAATTGCTCATGTTCGCGGCGCTTATATCTGTGCGCACCTTAAGAATTACCATACTATATACTTGGGAATGAATAGAAAAAACTCTTTTTATAGTATATCACATATACTTTATTGATCATTGAACTGTACAATGGAGCTATGAAATGATTCTTTATATACAAGTGTTCTATTTACAATATTTTAAAGTTTTCCTCATCTTTAATGACGAAGTAACCTCCTTTTCTGTTGACTTGATAGTGACTTCGGTTTCTGAATTTTCGTACTACAGCCCAAGTTGACCTTCAACTTATGTGCAAGATTTTCTGAAACAAAATAAAACCAAAATTAGATTATTATGAATTAGGAAGAGATCATGCGTTAATAGTACTTTGAAAAAAATCCTGAATTTAAAAAATTCATCTCAAATATTCGGATTGTAATACAATACACAGCCTACACTCAGAATAAAAACTTCAGGTATAAGAATATCTATTAAATGAAATTTATCAACTCACCATTTGGTACAATATTCTTCTTTTGCCCTTCAATTGGTTTCTGGTTCTTAGGAAAGTTGAAATTCACATTCCTGGAGGTTTTAGGCCTGAAAGCTGGCACCTCATCAACGGGAACATAGGAAGATCTCTTGAGTGTTCCATAGATCTGCTCCTTCTTTCTCTTCTTCATCATTCTGAGTTGTTGGCGTCCTCTTTGTCTCAGTTTCTTGTCTCCTCTGCACAAGCTGTTCCATCGCTTGCTAACAACGGCTGCCTTTAAAAGACTTTCGCCATCCAGATATCTGAAACAAAAAGCAAATTAGAATCTGATCAAACAATAATTGAATTGGTAAATATTTTAATTGGTAATGGAAAAATAAAACATCTTCGAAGCCTTCATAAAAAATATACGGATATTCTACAAATCATATTTAAATCAATAATATTCAATTATAAACTGTTCCAAAATATAAAATGAAACTGATAATTACCTTAATATCATTGATCCAATTTCATTTGGTAGTTCTCCCAATACATCAAAATTATTAACATAATCTATTACTGGTTGTGAACCCATTCCCGTAACAAACAGTGAGCTAAAAACATCCATATTTTCTTCTACCTCTTTCCTCATTCACAATCAAAGTGAGAATGAACGTTCCTGATCAGGTACAGGCTTTTATAGAGCTCCGTCCTCGATTCTGATTGGCTCACGTCGACCAATGGCAAGCGTCGGGAGGTTTGACCAAGTCAGCCAATAGGAAGCGTAGGCTTGAGTTTGACTCCATTTTGTTGTAGAATCTTATATTTTAATTCTAATTAAAGAATATTTGATACATTCGTTTTAGAGTATCATCCATACATTGCAACTTATAATAATAATGTTTTTAGGATACCTTTGTTTTACAATTCAATAAATAATTACAATTCAATAAATAATATGAATGAATAAATTCTCTTTATTGCGCAATAAATATACGACTGAAATCCATAACGAGAATGACCTTCAAACTTTAACCCCACATAGTAAAAGAAACCTTGATTTTGGATGTTCCTACTAGTTAAACTGAACTAAAAAGTTGAAAATAGATGTATATTTTCAAGTAGATTGATAGTCTATCCGAAATAATTATCCAAATATAATTTGAACCTTTCTTTGTTTCTTGTCAAAATCAATCAATATTTTAAAAAGAGTTTCTGCATCTGATGAATAATAGTTCCAGTATTGAGACATTTAATTTGGAACATCATGTACTCAAGATTGGCCTACTGGATTCTTGAATGAACTTTGTTGAAAATATATTTGAAGTTTGATAGAAACCAAAAAGTTCTAATTTCTACAGATCTTTGAGATAGTTTCCTTAATTCAGAGTTAGAGGTACTATAAGCGAAAGAAAAAACTGGGTTTATGAATAAACCTTTTATAAAAAAATTCACATTTATAATTTATTATTCTCACTAACTTGAGCTTCTCCAATAAATGATTACTGATAATTTATATTAATCAGGAATATACGTAAAAGACCTAATGCTCATAATGACCTTGATTGAAATGTCAATGTCACTCAATGTTTTAGATTAGTTCATCTTAACTCTTCTGGAATCCTTTCTATGAGTATTAAGTCTTTACGAAAACAATGAAAATAATTATGATTTCCCTTTTCATATTATTGTGAAATACGGTTCCATCTGGCCTGATATATAAGGATTTCATATTTACAATAATTGTTAGCTTCGCCCCATATCGAGTGATCTCTATGAAATGGAGATTTCTAGAGTATCCAAAAATAAGTTTGATTGTAGATTGATACAGACAGACCTTGGACATTGTGCTTCTTTAATTCAGAGGTAGTTTGAGCCAATAAAAACAACATTATAACGTATCATATACAATTTATTTTATGTGTAACTATTTACAATGAAAGCTTTTCATTTACAAAAATTAAAGAAGGGCTATAATACAAAAGGAATGAACTTTTAGTTTTTAATGTCGCAGTAATCTCCTCTTCTGCTGACTTGAAAGCGACTTTTTAGGTCTCTGCATCTTCACGCTGCTTTTCAACTTCTCCAAAATATTCTCTGAAACAAAAAATTCAATATTAGCTTATACTGTACATTCAATAACATGGAAACCTCATAAGATACTGTTTTGCTTCACAATAGTATGAACTATTCGAATCCAAACAACATTACAAGAACTCGAAATGATGAAATCAATTTATTGGACTTCGCCATAATGGAACATTAAATCAAAGATAAATTGCTGAAAAATGAGATGAAACTCACCATCAGAGCGTGGGATAACCATTGCTGGTTCTGCAGTAGGTTTCGGGTTCTGAATATTTAAATTCATATTCCTGGTGGTTTTAGGCCTGAAAGCTGGCACCTCATCAACGGGAACATAGGAAGATCTCTTGAGTGTTCCATAGATCTGCTCCTTCTTCCTCTTCTTCATCATTCTGAGTTGTTGGCGTCCTCTTTGTCTCAGTTTCTTGTCTCCTCTGCACAAGCTGTTCCATCGCTTGCTAACGGTGGCTGCCTTCAAAAGACTTTCGCCATCCAGATATCTGAAACAAAAACAAATAATTATAAGTGAATGATCATGAAACAACATTAAAACTTATTTGGAATGTGAAGTCATTATTCATATTCAGATAAGACAATATTAGTAACCTTCGAATTAATATTATAGCCTAAACGTTCTATTCAGTTTTCAAATTTCTTCAAAGTGAAATCAATAATAATTACCTTAATATCATTGATCCTATTTCATTTGGAAGTTGTCCCAGTATATCAAAGTTATCAAAATCCATCAGTGAGCTGAATAAACCATCCATATTAATTTTATACCAATTCTTTACTCATCCACAATCAAAGCGAGAATGATCGTTCCAGCTCTAGTACACGCTTTTATAGAGCTCCATACTCGCTTGTGATTGGCTCTCGTCGACCAATGCGAAGCAATAGTAGGTCTGTCCGAGTCGGCCAATAGGAAGCGTAGGCTTGAGTTTGACTCCTCCTCCATTTTGTTGCAAATACTTCTGTATCATTGTTGAATTATTGATACGTATAATCCAGTATCTTTCATACGTTTTTCAATTTTTAATAAGTAAGTTTATCCAATACATTTGAAGTAGTTCTTATGGATTCAAGATTTCAGATGATTTTATTCGATCAGTAAATTCTGTTCACTCTGATCCACAATTCAATAGATAATGGTAATTTTGCAGTTATGTTTGCAGATTTTTCTAAGTTATCAGTAAATTTTGTCCAATCATATTTTACAAATCAATGAATAATGTGATGAACTAATTCACTGTATGGAAAGATGAATATAAGATCAAACCTATATTCGAATGACCATTTATTGATGGAGATTCATAAGGATGTTAGTATTATTCCTGAAAGAACTTACTTGACCTTCTACACTCCAACACTTCTCAGTATTATTATTAATAATAGTGTTTTGATTGTTCTGGATTTAGTATTCTGCAATAATTTGATACAGAAATTGATAATAATAAGATTCTTCATAGTATATCCTTATAAGAGATTATGAACTTGACCTTCAAACTGTAACATCACTCAATGATTTCATTTATCTCTTAATTGAGTTTAGGCCTAAATCTTCAAAGATTTCCACAGTTAACTCTGAAAGTTAACATAGTATGAACTATAATCCATAAACTTTCAACTGAATAAACTGTATGAAAATACAGAACATGACCTTCAAATTGTAACACCGTATAGTAATAGTAACCTTGATTTTGGATGCTCCTAGTAGTTGAATTAAATCATTGTAGTTATCAAAAAATGTGATATATTCTCAAGTAGTTTGTTAGTCTTCTCCGAAATTAATGACAAAAATCGAGATTTCAAACACTGGTTACCATTATGTTAGAGTGGGAACTTGACCTTGTCATTGAACTGTAAAGGTGGGTGACTTTTTGTAGCGGTTCTGAATGATTTTGAACCTTCCCATATTTCTAGACAAATCCATACTAGAATCTTTCAAAAATAAAACAATATCTCAATATAAAAAGAATTCCACCACCTGACTTTGGTACTACTGATGTGAAAAATTGACATTGAATAATAATCCAGAAGCCTTGTAAAAACTTTACTTTGAATAAGTTGTTGAGTTAATGGCAAAATGCATCTTGTATCATCTCATATGTAAATATACTACGTCCTAATGACGTAATCAGACTGTAGACTACTTCTATTGGAACAATCATGAAGTGGGCTTATGAATGAAAGCTTTCAAAATAACTTTGAATTTGTAGTATTTCATCCTCGTTCTTGTCTTTTCTAACTTGGATAAATGATAACAGGCTGTAGACTTCTTTTATCATTGGAACGATCATGAAATAGGCTCATGAATGACCGCTTTCCAAATATTTTTTTTAATCCATAGTTTATCCTAGTCAGATTTGAGCTTTCCTAACTTGAATAGATACTGATAATCACAAAAGGATTCTCTTGAGAGAATTCGAGCGTTCAGTATCATGGCCTTGCTACTAATTTCAATGGATGATTTATGTCTAGTTTTGGCAAGAAAGTCTGTAGAAGATTATAACTTCGAATTAATTTATATTGGTTTGAATTTTTTGAAAGAAATTTGTGCTTGGCTGGCCTAATAATATGAGCATAGTAGTATATGAGCGCCTATTAATTTCTTCCATTAAATCGAAAATTTCACAATTTTATATAAAATATGAATAAATAAATTCCATTCTAAAAAAACTATTGTAGTTGGAAATAAACGTATATTCTCAAATACAAGGAGTATTGTTCTCAAAGACTTTGATAGTCCACTCCAAAATAAATTTATTCTTTCCATGTTTCTTTCAAAATTGAACCAATATTTTAAAATGAGCTTCATCATCTGACAGTATTTGTGATGTTGAGACTAAATGGTCGTCTTGTTGGCTACTTTTTTATCATTGAAAGAATAATTTTAGTTGTGATACGTTAAATTTGTAAATTCTTGGACCATGATTTACTTATGTTTGGCCCAATCATGTAACCAGGCTTGACATGAGCTTGATGCAAAAGTCAATGTCACTCAAAGTTTGAGATCCTTATTCTTGTTGAAATCTCTCTAGGAGAATTAACAAATTGCAAAAACAATGACAATAATAATTCGTTCCTTTTTATTGAGAAATTCGAGTTCAACTGGCCTGATAGAGTGAGCATTTCAAATATACAATCAATGTATATATCAATGTAACAGGTTTGGCAGGACCCTAAATTGTTTTTTTGAAATTGTGAATAAAAAAAATAAATAAATAAATAAAATAAATGTCTAGCTTGGCCTCATACTCGAGGGACTAAGAATAAAAATATAAATCTGAGTACTATGCTTAAAATTAGTTATATTCAAAAGTAGCCCTGAAGAAAAAAGTCAAAAATTCAAGGAACTGCTATGAAAACGAATTTTGTAGAGTATTCCCTCAAAATGAAGTTTGATGGAAACCAAACAATTCTAATTTCTACAAAGCGTAAAAATAGCTTTTTCGTAGCCTAATTCAGAGGTAGTTTGAGCTAAAGAAAAAACATGATAACGTATCATATACAATTTATTCAATATGCAACTATTTACAATAATCAAATTATGCTTATATACAAAACGAATGAACTTTCAGTTCAAGCATTATTTTAATGTCGCAGTAATCTCCTCTTCTGCTGACTTGAAAGCGACTTCTTAGGTCTCTGCATCTTCACGCTGCTTTTCATGTTGACTTTCAACTCCTCCAAAATATTTTCTGGAACAAAAAATTTAATATTAATTTATACTGTACATTTAATAACATGAAAACTTCATAAGATACTATGCTCTTTTTCACAATAGTATGAACTATTTCAATCAAAATAAACTTGAAATTAAGAAATCAATTTGCTGGGCTAATCTAGAATGAAACTTCAATTCAAAGTTAAATTATCAAACAATGAGTGAAACTCACCTTTAGAGTGTGGTATATTCATTGCTGGTTCTGCAGTAGGTTTCTGGTTCTGAATATTTAAATTCATATTCCTGGTGGTTTTAGGCCTGAATGCTGGCACCTCATCAACGGGAACATAGGAAGATCTCTTGAGTGTTCCATAGATCTGCTCCTTCTTCCTTTTCTTCATCATTCTGAGTTGTTGGCGTCCTCTTTGTCTCAGTTTCTTGTCTCCTCTGCACAAGCTGTTCCATCGCTTGCTAACGGTGGCTGCCTTCAAAATACTTCCGCCATCCAGATATCTGAAACAAAAACAAATAATTATAAGTGAATGATCATCAAACAAAATTAAAACTTATTTGGAATTTGGTCAAACAATAATTTGTTACTGAATAAAAATATGTTCATTGATCATGAAGATGATTGTAACAGCTTTAAAGTATTCATAAGAATATTCCAATAATCCAATCATAATAGAAATAAGAACATCCAATTTAAAATATTGTTCCAAATCTCAAAATGAAACTGATAATTACTTTAATATCATTGATCCAATTTTTCTGGTTAGTTCTCCCAATAAAAAATAAATAATCATACGAAATCGATCAAACGAAATCAAAACTAAGTTGAAATATGAATTTATTATTCAGATAAGACAAATTAGTAACCTTCATGCCCTTCAATAGCATACATAGTCTACCAAAATTCAAAATAGAAATAGGGTAGAAGTAATTCAAAAGCTAAACATACAATTTGTTTTTACAAATCGCGTCAAAGTGAAATCAATAATAATTACCTTAATATCATTGATCCAATTTCATTGGGAAGTTGCCCCAGTATATCAAAGTTATCAAAATCCATCAGTGAGCTAAATACCTCCATTTTATTCTATCTCTTTACCAATTCACAATCAAAGTGAGAATGAACGTTCCTGCTCAGGTACATGCTTTTATAGAGATCCGTGCTCGCTTCTGATTGGCTCTGGTCGACCAATACGAAGCAATCGTAGCTCTGACCGTGTCGGCCAATAGGAAGCGTAGGCTTGAATTTGACTCCTCCTCCATTTTGATCGCTTCCGATGGGAGGTGTGACCGACTCTGCCAATAGGAAGCGTAGGCTTGAGTTTGACTCCTTCATTCTGCTGTAGATACTTTTGTATCACTTTTTGTGTTGCTGAGAAGTTGATATTGTGGTAATTATCCATATTGAGTGAAAAAGACTAAGAAATTATCAATAAATCAGTGATTTTTTGTCAATTTCTTAGTCTTTTTCATTCAACTTTTGTATCACTTTTAACTTTGATTCGTAGTAAAGTATATATCTGATACATCATAACTTATTATTATTATGTTCTTTGGATATGATACGCATATTATTGGGATGTGATATGTGATATTTGATACACGTATTACATTGATGATTTTTTACTGTTAAATTCTATGCAAAATGTTCTTTATTTTGCTTATAAACAAAAATAATTGACAATTCCGTCAGTTCAACATAAACTATCATACCAACAATGTTAATGTTGGTACCTGTGCAGTACAGTTCATGGAATCCTCCAATGTTAAGTTGTTTTGTATCAATAAATCTTGTCCGCTCATATTCACATTTCAATGATTAATATTATGGCATTATAATGGAGGAATAATGTATAATTGCGTTTCCGCACTTATTATCGTTTCCCAAAATATGTACTGGTGAAAATATGGGAAAAACAAAACCGGACGGTAATTTCCACAAGCCTTTAAAACTTGTTTTCCATGATTTTTTTCAAAGTTGGTTTTTTATTCTGAAAAATTGGAGCTCCCACACGTGTGTCTGTCAAATACAAAGCGTACTGTGTAGGGAGTGTAGCCTTCATTGGCTTTGCATTTATTTTTAGTGCTTTTCCATAGCGTTCAATAACAAGCTTTTCTATCTCTCTTCCTCCATCTCCGTTCTCTTTCCTTCCTGTATTCTCTTCCTCTTCTCTCTATTCCATTTTATATTCTTATCCCTCTCCATCACTGTGCTGTTATTTTTAGTCATCAGTACATTCTGCTACTGTCTGAACATCTATTCAACTGTTTAGGTTAGGTTTTATTTGTTCTTTCTCAGCTTACAATATACATTTTCTAATCCATTACATATCTTACTCTACCTTTTTTGTATCAGTTATTGCACAAATATTTTACTGTTTGATTCTACATTAGTTGCCTTACAATTAATATAATTATCGGCCTCAAGTCTGTTCATGAGTTGATGTAATAAAAGTTATCTCCTTTTTGTAATGTATTACTTACTTCATACTTATACTTAGTTGTCTCAGAAGATGTAGATTGAAGTAATTTTTCCCAAAAAACGACGAATAGTACAGTTTTGACTATCTTCATCTAGAATCTTGATTCAAAAAAGAATTCAAATGTGAAGTGAAATAATTCTATTTCTTATTGTAAGGTACTGTAGTGGAAAATAAATTATTAGCTGAATAGGAACGAAAATATAAAGCAGGAAAATCAAATTGGTTGATTGGTGTGATGTCTACTATTTTCTTTGAAATTGTAATTGTTTTGATTGACAAAATAAATTTGAATTTGGTTTATGAAGTAGGGTAGGATTAAGATTCAAGATCAGTTAATTTTAAGAAATTCACAAAAATGTAATACATTCAAATTCAAATACAGTGACAACAAATTTCGAAAAATAGGATGTCTTATTATCGTTGGTTGAAGTCCATATCAACTTCACAGCTTCCTTGTCAGTTCCATTTTAATTTGAAAAGTTTGGAATTGAACATTATTTTGATAATGTCCTCGAAATCGACATCCATCTGGAGAATAAAAATGGACTCAAACTTTCATTACGGAAACGTCTATAGCTCGAGAAATATTAGCAATGAAATATTTTCCAATTTCCTGGCAACTTCCAGAGCGTCAGTAAATAACAGAGGTTGGACAGAGAGCGTATGAGATAAAGAAGTAAGGAAAAAGTGAGAGAGAAACAGTTTTTGGGAGTCTAGAAGATAGGAGATTGATAGTAAAAGGAATATAAATCGTGGAGACACCCATTTTTTTAATAAACTAGGTTTTGTTCATTTGCCTTTGTTTGCCTATATGTTCTATAGGTAGTGCTTCAAGGAAATATCCCTTTTTCATAATTTTATTCTATTTATCTATATTACAGTATAATCTATAAGTCTTTCCTCGTGATAATCCAATAACCTGAATCAGTACTCAGTGATATATTATCATTGACATGAAGTAATAGCTAATATCTTTGTTAACTATTCATTTTTTCACTCAGAAATTTATTCTATATAATATGTTGTCAATAGTTCTAGGAAAACCAGTAAAACTTACTACACATTTCTTTGAAGCTTTCTACAGACTCCATTTATTTTCATTCAAGATTCAGTTTTTTCCATTTATATTAATTCAAGATTTTCAGATCATTTATTCCCATTCCGACACAATTGACATTGATCGAAGACAATAAACCCCATAGCTCCTAATACACTATATACTATTGTTGATATTCTGTAAATGAAACGAATTGGAAAATCGTCAATCAAATCATATTATGAATAAATCGAATCATGTACAGTGTGGCTTAATCGAATTGGAAATAGTCAAATACCATTCATGGAAAGTCTCTATAGTTTAATTTTGGGATTATAAACATTTATAAACATAACTGAATTTATAAAAACAATATATTAATCTTGTAGTACCCTTTATTTTTAAAAACTTATTGCATAAAAAAGTGTTTTTCTGAATTCATATTATGATATTTTTCCACTTTATTGTTATCATTTTTTCACTGATACACGAATAATAAGAAAGCTACATTTTATAGAAGAAAGTTGATAAATAGAGTTCTCTGCAATATTGAATAGTTCGGCTGAAGATGTGGCAGGTGTTGCCATGAACCATATGTAATTTAAATTGATTTCGAACACATATTTATCTAACCATGTACAATTGACACAATTGTACATTTATTTTTATTAAACGTCTTATTCTTTCAATTATGGAGAAATATCACAACATCTCTCACCATACAATCAAATTATTGAATAGTTCACATTTTTGTGGATCAACTTGTTGGTTTTTGTAATATGGTACTAATTTTCTTGTATTTTTTGCAGGTGAGTGGAAGGATTTTATTTTTCATCCAATTCGAGAAACTTGGTGAGAATTACATGTAATAAATTATATAGTGAGGTCCACGTTATAATGGCAGTGGATAAAGATAGAAGAATAGCGATACCGATTCTCTGCATTAATTAATTATATTTCTACACTGTCAAAAACATAATTGGCATCGTTGTGGACCTAGAAAAGGATAGTACCACTTTGTCGAATGATAAACTAGGATAGCAAAACCAAAGTTGATCAAATACTGTCATTATAACGTGGACCGCACTATAGTAAAAATTACATCCATAACATGATATCCATTTATATCTTATTCACAAAATGGTATCCATACCCATATTAATAATAACCAATACCAATAATCCAATATTAATCCAATATAATAATAATAATAATAATAATACCAGTATTAATCCATAACATTGATGTTATTATTTGTTAGAATATTATCCATAACATGATTTTTATTTACATTTCATTCACAGAAATATCTCAATTCAAATTTAATTCATGGAACTATGACTTGTTCTAGTGTATAAACACGGAACACAAGGAACGTACTAAGGTTAGGCACATACCAGTTAGTCAAGACAAGACATGGCATGATCAGACACAATACTTCACATAGTTGCTTATGACGCAACACACACTTATTAGTCATTGCAATTTGCTATGTGAAGTATTGTGACTAAACGTGTCTGTTCATGTCTTGTCTTGTCTTGTCTTGACTAACTGTTGTGTGCCTAGCATAAGACAGTAGTTTTATAGGTGTGAACACCAGCAACCGGGTGTTTTTCGAACTAACATAACTGTTCTTTTGACCCAAATCAAACAACGATCGATAATCTTGTTGAAGCTTTCCAATTTTTCCAGTCGAATTTTCCAACAGAGAGCAAAATACAATAAATTTTCAACACGGCCCTTTTTGGATTTCCATTCTTGGAACGTTTCCCATGGAAAACAGGCCAACGACTTGTTAAAAAGTTCGTAAACGTAATATACGACAAAATTTGTAGTGAGAGAGGGAGAGAGTGTGTGCGAGGAATATAGTGATGGAGTGAGACAGACTCGGATTGTGAGTCGGATATAAAGAGTGTGTGTGAGTGAGAGAGAATATAGAGGAAGATGTGTAAATATTAGCAGGAATAATTTGCAGCCCCCAGCTAAAAGTAGGCGGTTAGCAATTTTGGAAATGAATGATGCTGGAAGAATGAAAGAAAGGTTATCGGTAAAAAATTGTCGAATTTGGCTCACAGTTGAGTTATGATTGCAATTTCGTTGACCGGTCGTCATAACTTCTGTTAGGTTTGCGTTATTTTTCTTCATTCTTTTGTATTTGTGTTGGTTTATCCTTCTCTTCACCGTGTGTGTTGTTTCTCTTCCTAATTTTCCTCTTTCACTTCGAATTGTATTCATCTTCTTCCATTTGTATGTGTTATTTCTATTTTTCCTATTTCTCTTCGAATTGTATTAATTTTCTTTCACTTGTTGTTTTTCTCTTTTATTTACTCTCCATTTTGTGAAATAGTGATTGAACAAGGATCAAATCCAATGAATGTTTCAACATTCCTTTTCTCACCTATAAAGGAAACTGAAAACTCCTGTTATAATTTGTTTAAAAGGTTTTGTAAAGCCTTTTAAGACTCGTATTTCTAGTAGCTTATAACATAGAGAAACAATAGCGTAAACAATTACTTATGCTATTGTTTCTCTATGCTTATAAGGAATAGGCAGACAACATATCCATCAGTACCTGACTGCTCGACAGTTATTTGAATCTTGATGTATTGATTGCATTATTGTCAAATTTCGATTGCTATTTTCACAACAATTCTCTACTGTATTCATTTTTTTTAATCAATCTTTCTTTTACATCCCGGAACTCTTGTAAAGAATTCCCTTCCCGTTACTTTAACATTTTGACAACAACCCTTCTTTTCCACTTCATTTTATTGTTATTAATGAGAGGAAGTTTTTGAAAGTGACATGAATGAAATCACTTTTCTAAGCTTGTCTCAGAGGAAAATTGCGCGTAAAAAGTGCTAATGATGGTGTAAAGACGGAAACGATGAAAAAGTGGAAAGACAAAGGTGAGCAAGTTTACAGGGAGGGTAGGTTGATAAGAAATAGAAGACAATAAATTTCCTATCAGTAAGTGCCATCAGACAAAAGAGTGTTAGAAGTGGCAAAAACAATAACAAAGATTTCCTTTTTGCGCTTTCCAGTTTGTCATGTTGGTTGCATAACCAGCTCCGTTCGATGGATGCATTCTTCAATGGTTTTTTGAGCTAATTTTCCTGCAATTCTGCCTTAGTTAAAAGTTCTTTAGGATGAAAATTTGGCGATTTTTGTCAGGTGACATTTATATTGTCCAAATTTCAAATGTGCTGAAACCGTAACAGTTGATCAAATAACTTTTCGTAATTTGTGTTTATTATCTAAAATATTTTGAATAATATCAATATATTGCCATTCAAAAGTATAAACCCAATCTCCCAATCAAAACTTGATTGAACAGAACCTTTTAGGTTATTTCGACAAATTTCAAATGTGCTAAAACAGTAACAGTTGATCAAAGAACTTTTTGTTATTTGTGTTTATTATATAAAATATTTTGAATAATATCAATATATTGCCATTCAAAAGTATAAACCCAATCTCCCACTTCAAAACTTGATTGATTAGAACCTTTTAGGTTATTTAGACAAATTTCAAATGTGCTAAAACAGTAACAGTTGATCAAAGAACTTTTCGTTATTTTTTGTGTTTATTATCTAAAATATTTTGAATAATATCAATATATTGCCATTTTAAAGTATAAACCCAATCTCCGCCTTCAAAACTTAATTGATATGAACAGAACCTTTTAGGTTATTTAGACAAATATTGAAAACTAGCTGATCTGAGATCCTCCCCATGTCTACGTTAACCACGGCATGCCCCACAAACAAAAATCCACTTAACCTGTTCCTCTTTGTGTAATATAATTTCATAGTATTTGAATGAATGAAAGGATAATGGATAATTATTATTATGGTATTGTAGAAACGAGCATAAGTTCCCTAACAATATTCCCCAACCATGTGCGACAGTGGAACGTGAAGTTATTTAGATGCAACTGGTAAATGTCGGTCTCATGTGTTGGCAGCAGTGTAGGTTAGCATCCAACATGGAGGGGAGTCCCGGCTGGCAGTCTGGCTGCCGACCGCTGAAGACAGCACAACTAGGAGCGGCGTGTGATTGCGCATGGGCAGCGCACTTGCCTCGAAAGCCAATTCACCTTATTGACCGTTGTAATTTTCGGCAATGCTATTAGGATACGATAGGGCAATATTATCTGCGTGTGATATAATTGGAGATGAGCCGTCGCGGTGGTGATATTGTTTGGAGAGGATTTTTAATGAAGCTGCTTGTATGGTTGAGCTTTTCATGAATGAAATTCCATGAATTTATGAATGATTTTAGGAATTGAGTTTTGATTCTGGTATAGGATATAAGCTGTCTTCGTATTTTCATTGGAGAGCCAAAATAAAAATAATTTGAGTCATGTGGGGGCTTATTTGAAGAGGTTTCAAAATAAAGCCACTCTTCGTGGTTCAGTCATTTATAGATGGAATTGGGTATGGATGATTTTAGGAATGAAGTATTTTCAAATAGATTCCATTTATCTTATCTGAAAACCTTCATCATGAATGTTGTAAGAGGAGATGTGATATATATATGAAAAGGATTTTGAATTGAGTTACTGTTTAATTTGATTTTTAATTAATGAAATATATATGACGTTTTGTGGATGATATTAGGAATATAATCTGTTTCTACCTTAAAAACCACGATAGGATGTCGCAATTGACACACAGTAATTTTTTTGTTCAGGAATTTAATTAAATATACTTGCTATAAGTTTATGAAGAGAAATTAATTTTAATTTATTTTTTCTTCTATTTATTCACAATACAAATGACACTGATGTAATAACATTGGTAGATAAAATGATAAGGTAGTCCGTGTGCTATTTTTCTTCCAAATTGAAATAAAATAGGTTTTCTATTGAATATTATATTTCTAGGGAGTCTTTTTTAAGAATTGAAGATACAATCTAGAATCTATTTTCAGCTGGAGGTTATTATTAATCAAGAGTGAGGACATGATTTGTACATTCTTTGATTGATTACTGAAATTAGACGCATATTATTGAATTATATAATAATTGATTCTCAAATATTTTTGAAAAAATATATGAAAGATGAAAAACTTTTTTTTGTAGAGTGTGATTATATTACTAGCGACCCCCTGGGTTGGAGAACTCCCTCAAGATGTGTTGTATTGTAATCTTTGAAAGTCGCAAAATTTATACAGTTGGTGAAAATAATGGAAACAGCTAAATATTTCTTCTGCAATAATAATATTGACTTGAAAAATTACTTTGTCACTTCAACATCTTTGTCCCTCATATGAATCCAAATTTATGATACATGATTTCAATATAGAGTTCCAAGAGAAAATGAATGGCGAAAACCGCACATTTATAACACGTATCAGTTTGTTGATGTAAAAGTTGTAAATTATGTTGTATATTAACCAGCTGAAATCATGTGTCAGTGCATGAAGGTATGTCTGTGTGATAGCTTCCAAATAGCCTCAGCTGATGTTATGAATAGATGGAAAACTGTAGGAATTGTATGCTATTCTTCAGCTGACTAGATGTTGAATAACAACAAATTATTTCTTTCAATGTTATTTTTATATCCTGAAAAAGGACGAAGGAGTGAGTCAATTTTGTTGTCCAGCGAACTTAACCTGTAGAAAGGTTCGAAGAATACGTGTTCAAAATTTGTAGCTGATTGATCAATTCTTTCTAAAGTTATTGTAGAACATACAAGCAGACGTACAACGACTTTAGCCTTCAGTAAGTCAAAAGTGGGAACTCGTTAACGTTCGTTGAGTTATTTTAATCTACTCTAATAGTAGTTTTGTGAACAGTAGACCTCACGCAGTATTCTCATCCACAAGTACCTGATTGAAACTATAAACCTTATGGAAATAAAGCAATAGACTGGCTTCTCCACACATCTGTGTAATTACTTGTCAGCTGATTTATGATGAATAATTCTACAGTCTGATTTTTACTCCAATATTGGCGTATGAAGGAGGCTCCTTTTCCTCTTATATTATTCTTGAAATGCAAAATTTCCAAAAAAACCTTGTATATACGTCGACGTGCAATTAAAAAAGGAACATACCTGTCAAATTTCATGAAAATCTATTACCGCGTTTCGCCGTAAATGCGCAACATATAAACATTTAAACATTAAGAGAAATGCCAACCGTCGACTAGAATCTTAGACCTCACTTCGCTCGGTCAATAAATTTAAAAAAATACAACATTACAATAACGAACAAACAACAAGTATTTATCTTTACAACAAATCCAACTAAAATTACTTTTATTTAGAACATGTTCACTAAGAATGGAAGATTGGACCATGACATGAAGTTTTCCAGATCTCAGAATTTGATTCCCATCCACTACTACACAGGAATGCATACAACAAAATTCCAACAAAAATAATCACAAGTACATTCCTCTACAACAGAAAACAGACCACTATCTTAAACTGGTGGTCTGCGCATGCGTACACCTGTGTTCCACGGCTCCGTTTCGTGCTGGCTTTATAGCCGGCCCATCTCCCGCCTTGGCGAACCGTTGACGAAGCCAGTTCAGTCTTCAGTTGAGCCGTGATGGTTGGTTGATAACTATTTCGTGATATTTTTGTAGGTGTGTCATGGCCTCACGGCATGTCGGCTCGTGTTAATATTGTTTCTGTTCAGCTATGAGTTATCGGCCCCGTTCTGTGTGCACGTCCTGATAACGGCACAAGTGTTTCGAATTGCGTCGCGTACGGGTTGTGTGTGCATGTCCTGATAGGGACACGAGTGTTTAGAAAATAACGTGTGCAGTGAATCGGGTAGGCCTACGTTTTGTTGTGCTTGTGATGGATTCATTTGTATACAATATTGTTTTTGAATGGGTTAACCTCATCCTGTAAGCCTGCTTGTTTTCGATAATATTTTAGTGAAACTTGTGTGGAGCATAAGTAATTAGTAATAATTGGGTACGATGATGTTTTAACGAAATACCAGCGTTTTGTTGAATCAATTCAGTTGTTTAAATGGTTTAATTACATAGCTAAGATAATCTGTGAAT
The DNA here is from genome assembly GCF_014356525.2 of Nilaparvata lugens. Taxonomy (NCBI): domain Eukaryota; kingdom Metazoa; phylum Arthropoda; class Insecta; order Hemiptera; family Delphacidae; genus Nilaparvata; species Nilaparvata lugens. The sequence goes on along the minus strand of NC_052513.1, from coordinate 33,420,402 downwards.
GAGGGAGTTGATTAGATTAGGAAAAAGTGAATTCTAAACTGGGATGAATGAAGAATAACTGGAGTGTACAAGTTGTAAATTAAATTCAAATTCAAAAACTGCTTGTGCTGATAATTGATTTTTTACTATTCTGAATTCTGAATCTATAATATTTCAATTCGGAAGCCAATATGGATGGTAATAAGGATCCGAATGTAAAAGTAAGTGCTTCAGGTAGAATCTTGGTTGACCTGAGCAAAATATATCCTAGGAAAATAGATGATTTTAGAGACATGATTAGAGCTGAAGAAGAAGAAAAAGAGAAAATGAAAAGACGCCGCCAAGAGGAAGATAGAAAATGAGAGGAATCTGAACAACCAAATACTGTAACTTGCAATGCTCAGGAGGGTCTGAACATGATTAAAAACTAGGGGTAATTTAATTATTTTGATATATCGCAAACACATAATTCTAAAGTATAGCACATTTTTGTTTGACCTGTGAGTATGGACGTCCTCAGTGGGTCGCCAAAATTAAACGTTGGATTCTGGTAACGGTAGTTCAAGTCATATGCTGTGGAATTTAGAAATAGTTGAAGGTTGCCCATGAATTTGGAGTGATTTTGAGTAAGAATTATTGAAGAAGGGGGTTTGGTGAGGTATAGTGGTTGATTGGAGAGCCTATGTAGTAACTTTAGAGTGCTTCAAGGATTTCTAGTGATTTTGGGGAGGTTTAGCAAAAGTAGGGAGGGTTTCAAACTGGAGTATTGTGTACTTGTGAAGTGTTGATTCGTATTCACGATGATTTGTAGTGGGGGTGTTAGTTGAAGGCTGAAAACCATGCCCCCGGATCACACGTCACCCAGCAGTTCTGCTGGATTCTGTGAGATCGGTTTCTCTGATACTATTTTGGGAGTATTTGTGTGTTGAGAATTATGGGAGGCTAATCCGACGTGCAACTTCGCCACTCCGGATGTCGTTTCGGGGGACCAATGGCAGTATCTGCCTGCCGCAGGGGGGGCCCAATTTGGGGGGCGCCGACCCCCAAGGGGGCACCCCGAAGGCGCCCACTGCCGTTGCCATAGTGACGCCGCAACGCAGCAATTCTCTGGATTTTTTGAATTTTGAAGAAAAGCGTCAGCTGATCGCCTCGTCGCTGTCACTGACTGACTTTCTGCATCATGGCGGATCTGCCACCAGCCCTTCGTCACCCACTTCCGGCAGCATCTATTCAGGTGAGATTTTCGCCACTCTGCCTCACCTCTGTATTTGTACCACTGTTTATTCAAATTATTCTACGAGTATTTACATAGTATACAATACAATAGATTGATTATTTTTTGCTGATTTGAGAAAAAGTGGCACCACTATTTATGAATATATTTATTTATAAAGATATATTCTATTATGGCAGATTGATGCTAAGGCAGAAACATGCTCGGTTAAACGGAGAAATGTCTGCTGTTGTTTAAACCCCGAATGAAACATTATGATGAATCCAACAATATCTACAAGTTATCGTGGTTTGGTGCATGTGTTCCTAAGTAGACCAACAGCTGGCTAAAAATCCATGGGGAACGTCATATTAGATGAGATTTGGATTATGGTTAGGGTTGAGTTAGTTTCAAGGTTAGGTTAAGGTCATGTTTTTACTCTCAAGGGCCGTTTTCCCCACAGATTTCTCAACAGATATCAATTTTTTCTAAAATGAGTAGAATGTTGAAGTTTTTGATCAACAATATCGTCCTATTGTAACCATTTGAATGTAAAATTCAAAACTCCTGTAGGCGCAATTTGTGCTCTACAATCTGAGACCAGATAGAACGCTCATGTCATATAGATTTCAAGGTACACCTGATAATAATGCTCCTTGTATTTTGAATATACAATATACAGGTATATCTATATAGGTATAAAAACACTTCACTTGAAAGGGATACTTTTTACAAATTAATAAGAGCAATATGAAAACTTGTAGTACCCTATTTTAAATAAAAAAGGGTACTAAAAGATTTCATATTGTTCTATTTAATATATACCTAGTATATCTACCTATAGTATTCCAACAACATGTTTTTCACTTTAATATTGGGGTTCAGATTATATAACACACAATATTAATCATTTGAATAATCTATGATAGGAACTGTAGACTAAAACGGAAACTCGAAAATAAAATTTTAACGGCTATTTCTCGTTAGGCTTTACTCATCGCATGACTAATCCTCTTAATTAGAACGCTTTTCAGTTGCCAGCTCTGTGATGAGTAATTAACTGAATTTAGGCTAATGTCTGATCTAGTCTGCTGCTGCAAACAGTCTGCACAGTGTCTGTGATTTCCTCTGTTGCTGCTTCAAACAGTCTGCAGAGCCTCTGTCAGTGCTTCATGAAGGTACCAGCAGGCTCCAAATATAGGTATTCATTCGAATCTGATGAGTAAATACACAAATTGTGTGTACAAAGATATAGCCAAAATATAGATATACACTACAGAGTAGCTATTCATTTTCTGAGTATGTAAAGATAGGGTAAAATATAGGTATGAAACTGTTGAGCTCTCGAGTAAATACACATTATGTTGAGTATAATACATGGTATATATTTTTGCATCTATATAGTAGCTCGTGCTAGAATAAATAGCAAACATCAGTGGTAATGGTGATGAGTGAGATGTTCCATTATAGAGTAGTTCATTATCTATAGATATAAAATTGTAGCAGTTTGAAGTTAGCTAAAAGAGGATGCACTATCCAGACACCAAACTACATCCGGGCTAGAGAAGGAGTAAGACAGATATAGTTTGAGTACTACTGTATTTATTCTCTCTCTCTTTTACTCACTGAATGAGTCTTTTTTCTCTTACCTTCTCTTTTACGTTAATATTTCTCTTCTACTGAAAGAGTACGTGTATTCCTCTCTTCACCAGTTAATTAATACATTTCATTCTCTCTCTCACACTCTCTTTCTCTGTTGTTGAACGGGATGCTAGCGTTTCGTGTGGCAAACAGCTGATGATGTTCTGTTATTTTCAACTAGTTGTTACGTCACAGTGAATCATTATCGAAATTCTTGTGATCTATTATTATCAGATGTCTTCTATATGATATGCAATATATCACTATATAACTTCATTGTTAATGAAATTTTGGTAGAAAGTAATTGGGATAACTATCTGGAATATTATGTATTCAATTAAAAATTTACTGGTACTGTACTTCTAGTCATAGAACTAAAATTCTATGAAAATAATTCAGAGATACGGAAAACTTCCCCATTGGTCTTCATAGCCATTTTGACGAGAAAGTTTCCTTACTATTCTAAAATGGCAATTGTTGTATAATCATGCCAGCCCTAAAAGATAAGACAGGAATGATGACAAATATTTATTAATTTTATGTATAAAATAGTGAAGCAAGGTATTCTTACAAATGTAGTGTAACCTTCAGCAAGGTCATTGTTATTCACTTGAGTAAATAACACTTTGGCTGCTTGAAAACTATTCTAATTTCAATAATTATTATTTTAATTTCTATTTGAAATTCAAGAGTTTCCATGTGATAACTTGATATAATTTAGTATGAGAATCATACCAAATATCTTGATGATAATAATAGAAATTACCGTGGGTTTAAACCATTGAATACTAAGTAATTTTTTGTCGATTATTATTTTCAAATTGAAAAAGTAATGAATTGTACTATTTATTGTTTTATTTTAAAAAGAGGGAGGGAGCCAGAGAGCTCTTGGTGTTTTTCAAGATTCCCCATCAAAACTGTCATTAGTATCTCAAAAAGTAATATCAGAAAAAAATCTCAGAGAAAACTTGTTTATTTTGATAACTTGATGTTATTCACATAGAAGAACTTTGAGAAATATCACCAATAAAATATTTCCTGTTGCACAGCCCTAAATATTGTTGTAAGTGTTTTGGGGTAGAAGACATCACAGTCTTATATTACAGTACCTTGTTAGTTGTGTCCTATGAAGGTAATATAGCTACCGATACACTATAACAGTCTCCTGTGCGTATTAACAGTATTTTTATTTCCTCTCTCCAAATCAAATTACATCTGTCTAGAGTTTTGGAAATACCGTACTGTATCTCCAAAATCAATTCTATTTAATCGGAAAGTGAATTAGGTATCACCATATGAGACGGTGACTTTGCCAGAAGGTCATACAGCTACAATTAACGGTGTTAAACCACACCGTTAATTTCTGAAAATTTTTATAAATTGACTAACATTTTCATTCTACCCTATCCTTATCAACCTTCTTTTTTGTGTGCGATTACCATAATGTCCTATGGAACGTGTGGTAAAAAATAAAGCTAGGCTACGAACGTTGATACAACTTTTTATTGTAAACTAAATATTCCACAAATTATTTACAAAAATATAATACAAATTTAGAGTCAAAGATAATGCTATTTCAATTTTTTAATGACGCAACAAACGTCTCTTCTGTTGACTAGTCAAGGACTTTGACTTATGACTTCTAGCCGGACTCCTTTTCATATTGAGTGATAGTGACTGCAAAATGTTTCCTGAAAAAAACGAAATTCGAATTAATAAAACACAATAAATTATAAACCCAAAACCAGTAGGTACAAACTTAGTACCGTATAGGCTAGGTACCAGTTACAACAGCTTATGAAGAAAAAAATTATAAGTATATACTGCAAATCATAAATTTATAGCAATTATTGTCTCATCTCATCTTAGAAAATGTTTAACTATTTCAAAGTAGATTAGTATTTACTTACGTTTTTGTTGTGTTTCTATCTTCACTGGTTCCTCATATCTCAGGTTCTGTGATTGAACATTTTGAACCACATTCCTCGAGGTTTTAGGCCTGAAAGCTGGCACTTCATCAACGGGAACATAGGAAGATCTCTTGAGTGTTCCATAGATCTGCTCCTTCTTTCTCTTCTTCATCATTCTGAGTTGTTGGCGTCCTCTTTGTCTCAGTTTCTTGTCTCCTCTGCACAAGCTGTTCCATCGCTTGCTAACAGTGGCTGCCTTCAAAAGACTTTCGCCATCTAGATATCTGAAACAAAAATAAAAATGTTACTCTCAAATCACTAAAATAAGAGATATTGATAATTTAGTCATAAATTACATTGACAAAATAAGAATCAACGGAAATATCTTTTGAAATATCCAATAAAATAAGAGATATTGATAATTTAGTCATAAATTACATTGACAAAATAAGAAACAACGGAAATATCCAACTAGAAATCAAAATTATAATTACCTCAAAATCATTGAACCAATCTCATTAGGTAACCTTCCTAATACATCAAAGTTATCCATATTCATGGTAGAGCTGATTCCCATTATGAACATTGAACTAACAAAACTTTCCATTTCACAAGAGAGTTATTTAATCATCAAATTCTTCTGATAGAATGAGCTGAGTTGATACGGGCGTGTCTTATATAGACTCAACCATACTGTCACCTGATTGGCCGACTGGTCTCGGCCAATGACAGCACAGGCTGGTCGGCTGGCTCCGCCTCTTCGTAGGCGTGCCTTCCTTGACGAATGAATTCTGTGTTTGTATAAAATATTCAATATAGATGATATTAAAATTTTAATAAATACTTATTCAAAATTGTTACCATCATTTTAATTTCTATGAAATCGGAAAAATATTACCATATTGTATTCAATAGTTCATTACTTAAAATTGGTTGGTTGTTACGATGTATGATGCAGGCGCCATCTTGAAATAAGATAATTTTACAAGAATATTTGAAAGCATTTGCTGCATTCATTTTCCATCAATTCATGTCTGGATTCTCTTTATTGAATTTTTGTTGTTAGTCTTGATTGATTGAAATTCTATTTCTACAGTATCATAAGCTTTGAAGAAATAAGGAGATTTTAGTCGGATATTACCCATAATCGTATTCCAGTTTATCTGTATTCACAAAACTCCAAACTATACTAATAAAAATATGGTGTAGTGATAGAAACTGAAAATTTGTAACCCATACAATAAAATATAAAGTGTTGATGTAATTCTATATCTTTGCTTCTCTAACTTTGGCCTAGGTTTCAAAGAACCATGAAATAACAATGATTTTATTTCCAATAACTTGATAAACATTTTAAAAATCTCATTCAATATTAGGCCTACTATTTACACAGCTACCAACAGATAGCTTGCTATGCTGAAGGTTATGATTAGAATCTTCTTTTATTAGTTTTTGGCCCTTCAATTACCAAAACACACATACAAATATCTAAGAGGTCTAATAATCCAATGATAAACAATATAATATAATTCAGAGTCTAACCTTCTTGTTCTTTTACTTTGCCTTTATTCCTACCTGGCAGTCTACTTCTCCACACCACCCTGTCCAATGACCCCTCCCTCCCCCAAACGTTTTCTGGCATTTCAGATCCTAACCATTAAATAATGATATTAACATCTTTGTTGCCCACTTATTCAAATAAATTTCCTTCATAGAATTCATAGTTCTTGGGAAAATTCTGCCTTATATTTCAATGTCAATTATTTTACAATCCAAATAATAATAAATTTAAATCTGTGAATTAATAATAAAATTTCATCTTCAAATGTAATAATAATATTCACATCTTAATTGAACCTATTCAAATAAATATATCTTCCATGAAATTTGTAGCTCTTAGAAAGATCCTGATCCTGTCTTACATTTCAATGTAAATTAGTTTAAAATCACAAGTTGGACGATTCTCAGTTTCTAAACTATAGTTTCAAACAAATCTATTTTTATCACCATCAACTCACCTCCTATCTATTAGCATTACAATACTGGATCACCGTTACTTTTTAGGGTTCTCAACCGTGACTTCCCGTAACGCTGTAATGATATCCACTTTAAACCATCAGCATTTCTATTGAATAACATTGGTGCTACCCATTCTACCAATGCTGACTTAGGAGTGAATCTCACTACACTATTAAACGGCAGTTATGACCGGCCGATTACCGTATTTTGTGCACACTATTAGCACTGAATTATTTATGACGTAAGATGATCCGTCAGCTCGCAAACGGCTGCATAATTTAACGATGTGCTGAATAATTGCATGTTATTTATGGAGGTCGTGGTACGGCGTTACAGAGTCAGAGGCATATGGTAACCAGTTTAAGTGGATTGGTAGTCTGAAAAGTCATTGATTAAAATTGTTCTAAATTTGTACTAGAATCTTCAGTACTGGGAATTAACTGTACAATCTCGTGAATAAACTGATGTTCAATAAGTAATATAAAATAACGAATGTCTCAGACGAATTTTGTTCTATACTTGTACTAATCAATTTATCAATAATAGTATACTGAATTGTTTTTCATAAATCTACTAAGAAGCGACTAATAAAATATACCTATATAAAATAAGTTTCTATATAGAAGCTACTAAATCTACTAATGAAGCTTATATAGTAAAATTACTAATAGGTTACTGTAGATGGCCCAATAATACCTTAATATTCAAAGCTACTGGAAACAACAATATCTTGTACAACTGACAATATATAATATATACTATCTATAATATCATAGAATATTCCTGTAATATAATTACCGAATTCCTTCATAGTATTCTTTATTCTGTCTTGTAAAGATACTGAGAGAGAACCTTGATCCTCTCTCTTCTCACTTTTTAGTAAATCTTACCAATTTATTCCATTTGAACTCATTTTGTGGAACCTCTTCCCAATTGAATTTGTCTGAATATTATCAGTACTGAAATAACAGTTCAAATAGTGCATTATTCATAAAAATCGTTCTTTATTTTTTTGGTAATTCATAGGTTTGTACATTTCAAATTCTCCATTTCTAGTTTAAATAGGTAATAATTAATATTCTTTATTGTTCTGCTAATTGGTACAGTTTAAATTATATTTTCCATCTAATGTTCTTGAAACAATTTCATTTGAGTGACAAAAAAAAACAATTCAATATATTTTAATTTTATTATTATTATAGCCAAATATTTGTTCTTGTAGAAATAAGAAAATATTTTAGTTGAATATTAACAGATATCCATAAAATTCTGTGTTTGGTGCAATTGGACAACATCTCGACTGATAGTCAATTTACTTGAAATATTATCATGTTTTTTTTTAAGTAATTTGAAATAAATGATAAATCAAAGTAATATAGGCTACGTCTACATCTGAATTCACAACCAATTTAAATTGCTAATTACTGACAACATGTAGGGGAGAGCGGGGCAAGTTGAGACAAATTTCTCTTACTGATTTTTAAAATTTCAATCTTCTATGATTTTAAATCGGTAAAATCGTGATATAATGGATTCATATGTTATGCATTCATATAAAATAACATCTTCTTGATTGAATTATTTCTTTCTCCAAAAATAAAATTTTTATATGATCATACAAAGTGTATCAATGTTCCCCACATGGGGGCAAGTTGATATTAGCTGGAGGCAAGTTGATACAAGTGTATAATAGATGAGAAAAATTATATTAAGAAGGCAAGAAGTGATTGAAAACAAAATTTATAAAGATAAAGTAGTCTTGAAAAAGTAAAATATGTTATTCAATGTAATAATTAAAAGAATAATTGATAATTGATAAAAAAAGTTTTTGCAAATATATCAAAATATTGTTTGATTGAAACTTAATCAGAATCGTTGTCAGAGTTACAATGGATGCAAATATAAACTTTAGTGTCTTTGCTGCATTTAACATGAGCCCATTTTTACAAGCCATACATTGTATTCAGTCTTGACCTGGCTGGCTTGGACTTGGAATAGAGTTTCATACATACAAGACACAATGTGTCCTCATTTTCGACTCATCATCTTCCTCATCTCAGACTCAGATTCAATCTTGATCTTCCTCTTTGGAATGAATTTCTTCTTCTTCTTTTCTATCTTCTTCGCTTTTGATTCTGCTTCAACCATTTTAAACAGCCTTTTTTCATATTCTCCGCCGTAGCATTCATTTTAGCTTCTTTTTCCCTAGCTAACACCTCTAGCTCTAATTTTACTGGTGTGCTTGTTAGAATAGCTGATTTCATCGGCTTCCTTCCTTTCTTAGTATTTTTGCGCTCTCCAGCTTTGGAATAGGGACGAATTTGTTGAGGACTTACCGTGGATAGATCAACATCCTTAGGCCTACTAGTGGAAGCAGTTTTATCACTTTGATGTTCATCTCCATTGTTCATCACATTAATGTTCAATGCTTTTATATTTTGTGGTGTGAGCCCATAATAGATCTTCGAACAATTAATAATGTAGTCTTCTAGCTGTGATTCCAGCTGCTCTATGAAAATCTGTCTTGGATTTGCATACCCCATTGTAATATTTTGCCCATTAGATTCATCTTTTTTCTTCAAAAAACTAGACAGAGTCATTTTATCTTTTTGGAATGCAATAGAAGCTTCCCGCAAAGACATTTCCTTAGACTTGATGGCTTCATATGCTTTTTCGAAGTCCTCATTTGGAGTTTTCTCTCAATCCGTCTTTCTCTTGTAGTTCCGCACCATTTCCCTGTCAGAAGAAACAAGAAATTAAATTTGACAGTAATGGGGCACATTGATACACCGTATCAATGTGCCTCCAACCGAGTGTATCAACTTGCCCCCACTGCATATATATCTCATGAACCAAACTAACCCCAAAACAAAGATAACTGGAAAATTGAAACTATCACATAACACTCACCTATAAATATGCTTTGAGCTATACCAATGGTGAATTTCCCAGGTGGTATGTTGTTGCTTGTAGTTCAACTCAAATAAGATGGTCAAAAATTACTTTCCACTATACAAAACACTCTTTCAATTATACAGCCGCTTACAGTGGTCTGTCGGCAATGAGGCTCCATTAGGTATTACCAAACAGTAAGACAACATGTCTGACTCATATTCTGTCCCTATGCGCGTGCGCCTAGGCTTACAATATTAAATGTATCAACCTGCCCCCGTATCAACTTGCCCCGCTCTCCCCTACTTGAAGTGTACTACTAACTCTAACTACAAAGTGCCGCACCCACATCTTCAGCCAATTTGGTCACAGTGAATCGATCATTGCTTGGACCTTGTACTGCATCCAATGAACGTTTCAAATTTGAAATTTAAATATTTTCAAGTGTTGTCCTCTTTTCCGAATGTCTCGACTACAACCGTTCATATCGGTCAAGGTTCATATCCAAGCTTATTTAAATATTTGTTCGGACTTGTTCACGGTTGTGTAGAGATGACTAATGTTTTAAGATTCATTAGTGACATTGTAGTGATTGGTTGACAATTTAAATAGTGGGTACTTATCTAATAAATGTCAGGTCCCTTGTAATATGGCAAGTTTGGCCTTATGATGATTTATTCTAAATATATTTGAGAAGTAGTTCATACTAAGAAGTACAGGATTTAAAGTTGAATATTTTGCTAATTCCTTGACTAGCGTTATTTATTGATAATATAAAATACTCTTAATTGAGCATTGTAGTTATTTAGATAAAAATGATTGATGTGATATTCAAAAATTATATTATGAATGATATAAAGAGATAATGTTTAGCTTGTATATATTTTTGGACGAAAATTGAACTTGAACGGTTTACATTAGAAACATAACCTATTTTTTGGACATTTTATTAATTTATCAAAATTTGGGAATGGAATAGATTTGGGCCAAGCCTGTTGTTCCTTCCTAATCATATTTATATGATTTGTGATTCTGTCCACGAATAAATAAAAAATTGTGCAGATATAAAGAAATATGGTTCTCCATCAAACACACTGATTTTACAAAATATCCTATTTTGTTTTGCTCACTAAATTTTGTTCTACTTTAAAAGATGTTATCTCAAAAAATGTCATGCCCATATTATTAGGACTAGTAATAATGTTCAATTAATTATGTTTACTCGTTCAATTGGAGAAATTCCCATTCATTATGTGCTAATGAGCTTATGAATCAGCTCATTGTTTAATGTTTTTCAGCATGTTTACTTGAATTGAATATCTCAATAATCACACCCACTGGACAATCAACTCTTATTACGTATAGTGGGTTATTTTACAAATATTGCAGTCATTCAACGTTGCAAATGTCGATCCATCCAAAAAAATAGAAATCCTCAATTTCAAAATAAAATGTGAATTACGGAAAACCGAATCACAATTTTTGTTTTGTACTATAAGACATTATTTCAAGCGGCTAATAGGTACGGTAATGTGTTACTGGGGTTATTTTTTTAATAGAAATCCTCAATTTTAAAATAAAATCTGAATTACGGAAAACCGAATCACAATTTTTGTTTTGTACTATAAGACATTATTCCAAGCGGCTAATAGGTATTGTGATACTGGGGTTACACAATTGGTCCAAACTTCCAATTAGCCTTGAAAAATTTGATTCTTCAATTTATTATTTTATTTACAAATACACATGAATAAATCTATGATTATGAATCAACAGGATTTCCCCCAAACTGCTTCTCCATGATCAAGAAAATGTTGTAATTGTTTCCGATTATAAACAAATTGCATTATAATATATTTTACAAGCTTTATTTCTCATTTTGTTTGAGCTTATTCAGGCCTGGACAGGCTGACCGGAACTCACCCCTACACACAGATATATAGGCCCATATGAATAAAACCTGAGCAAATGCTCATGATCTAGGGCATGGAGCATAAGGTTTTGCTCATGAGCAAAAGGTAGAAGCAAAAGCATTTGCTCATTTTGATATGAATAAGCTTTACCTCATACTCTTACCTTATGCTCCTGAACTCTGGAGCAAATGCTCACGTATTTTAAAGATTTTTCATCATCTGATTCGCTTTTGTAGCCTTATTTTGTTTTTATAGCTCACGGAAGCGCTAAATGCAAGTAGGGTGCACCGCTTGTGTTTGCGTCGTCTGCTCTGTTTTCTATTTATGAATAGAGTTTTAGGTTAGTTGAGTTTAGAATTTTGAAATAATAGCGTGAAAAAATGTCATCTCTATAATAATCTTCAGCATATTCTTATACCATCAATAGCCTTTTTATAATCGTCTACACTCTCATCTTCTTAAATGTATATTTCCTATTTTGTGATGGCTATCTTTACAACAGCTATCTTTTGTATTTATTCTTTTGTAGGGATAATGGTGATATATATCATGGTTGAATCTAAAAAGAGTTTCATAGTTCTCTATTGGTTGTGATCGTATCTGTTATAGTTTTCTCTTCTCAATACGAATTAGTTGAGCCATTTTACTATGAGCAAAAGGTGATAAGCTGCTCTAGACTAGACTCACCTTTTTTGAAGCATTTGCTTCAAAACTTGAGCAAATGCTCTAGTTTATTCATACAATTTGGAGCAAAAGCTTTTACTTTTGAGCAAATGCTCAAACCATTTTTTTGATGAGCAAAAGGTTTTGCTCACGTTTATTCATAGAAAATGAAGCGAATGCTCCATATTTTAGAAGTATAAGCAAATGCTCAACTTTATTCATATGGCCCATAGTCTTTGTAGGGGTATTCCATACATTTCTATTACAATTATTGTAATTGTATTTATTATTGTATATATGCAATTTCTTGAATAAAGAATATTTGAATTTGATACAAGCAGATATTCCCTAGCATCCCTCTTGAAATACCCCTGAAGTAAGGCAGACTTCTCCCAGAAACCAAGTCGATTCCCAGTGGGAAGTAAGGGCTTCCAGACCTGGAAGTTAGTGAGTGGAAGCTATATACTACACGCTACTCCTTAGCGGCGTGTATTTTATTTAGCAGCCTGCAAACTGTGTCTGTATGTCTCGAACGTGTTTCTCCTAATCTCGGGAGAGGAGCCAACAAAATTCCCCAGAGTGAGACAGAAATCACGTGCGATCCTCCTTGTCTCACTTCTCTTCTGCTTTTACTTCTACGTTTCTTATGGTGTTCATACAACCTCATCCAATCCCACTCTCAACTTACCGTCGGCCTACTTCATGTTTTTGTATTTTTATTGTAATGTATTTGATTGACGATGCTTATTGCTTTTTGTAAAGTTTTTGTAGCAAATAAAAATTCTTGATTCTTGATATTGCTACTTGTTATTTATTTTTCTTCTTTTTCTCGCTCCTTCTCTATCCTTATTCTTTCTGTGATTCTTCTTTTCCTCTCTTACACTCTTGTAATATTTTATCTTCTTCACATCCTAGGGATTATTATTTTTACCTTCTCATTCTCCAAGATTTTCTTTATTATAGTCTTCATCCTCTCTCTCATTCATCCTAATTTTCCTCAATCATGTTTTTGGGTTTGTGTCTTTGCTCTCCACCTCTCTTTACTCTTAATTTTCTATCAGATTCTTCTTGTTTCTTTTGATCATATCTTTCTTCATTCTATTTTTCTTTTATATTCTCTTCTTTTCTCTATTGATCTTTGTTTCTTGAACCACTTTCTCCCCTCTTCACGTCTTCTTTCCCCTTCTTCTTGTCGCATCTTGTTCCTCTCCCCTCAGCTCCATCCTCTTTCTTTTTATTGTCCTTTTTCATTTTTCCCTTCGGTCTCTAATTTCATCCCGTTATTTGTTCTTATAATTTCATTATTTCCATCCTCCATTTTCATCTTCATCTTCATCTTTCTTCTTTTTTCACCTTCTGTCTTTTTGAACATCCTCTCTTCCTCCCTCTTCTTCCACTCTTCCACCTCCCATCTCTTCCTCTACCTTATCCTATTTGGTAGAGAGTTAGTGGGGAGGATATTTTTAATATTCTTTCCGAAGAATGGACATTGATATGTCCAAAGCTCCGCCAATTTATGTAGATGCATAACAATTTAATTATTATCTATAGTTATTATATTACAAATTGCTTTTTCATATCATATATACAGTTCAATAATTATTTTCTTAGTCTATATTATGTAAATTCATCTATAATTTTGCTGTATTGTAAGCTATTGTATATAAGTGTATAAGCCAGTATATATTGTAATCTACATAAATAAAGTACTCAATCAATCAATCAATCCTTCTTCTCAGCCAACTCCTCCTCCATCCATCTCCTCCTTTTCCTGCTCCACCTCCTCATTCTTCTCCTTAACTCCTTCGCGTTCTCATCCTTCTTCTGCACCACCTCCTCCTCAACCTCCTCCTCCTCCACCTTCTCCTCCTCCTCCTCCTCCTCCTCCTCCTCCTCCTCCTCTCCTCCTCCTTACACTTCGCCACCACCTAACTCATCCTCCTCCCCCACCAACTCCAACTCCTCCTCCTCTTCCTCCTCCTTCTCTCATCAGCTCTCCCCAAATTGATGTCTTGGAGGTGCTACACCTCCTATATACGGTGCCAGATGCCAGATACATACATGAGCAGAAGAAATACATACAAGTCATGGCACGTGGTGCGATGCAAGTGGAGTGGGGTCATTGCCCCTCAGACCCTTCTTTTCAACAGCTGTACTATAGCACCTGTCTTTATTATTGTTTGTACTATAGTCGAAAAAGGGCGGGAATTGTTGTGCGGTGAGGGGTGGTTTTGTTTGCTTTTAGGTTTGTATTGTTTGATTTGCGGACCAGACTTTTTATTCTTCTTTTTCTTCTTCTTCTTCTCCCCATTGCAGCAAGGTCCTTCCAGATCAATAGATCTAAATATCTATATGTATTGTGTGTATGTATAGATAAGCCATGTGATAAGTGATCCGAAAATAGTGCCTCTCAAGTTTCCAGGTCTACCATTCTACGCATTGAAGCTGTTGAAAGAAATAAGAGGGTCGTTCTCAGTTGAAAAGCACTTGTACCTGAGTTTATGTCAGGTGCAGGGATTAAATAAGTACAAATAAAAAATCTGGTGTGGCGCACTCACACAACTTTCCTTGCCGTTATGAAAATTTATCACCTGAAGCTAGTGTTCCCGCGCAATTCAAGTCTACTATTCAAAGATCTAAGCCAGCTGGTGACAGGACTATAACGCCGGAGATACACGAGGTCTGATATCTCTTCATAGTGAATGATTTAATAGAATCAACAGTTGCCAACAGTTTGCAATTGAAATAATAACATTTTCTCGAATTTCGAGCTTATTTTAAATTTTAGGTGAAAATGTTACTGGACATTAATTGTAGAGATTTTCATGCTCAATCTTTTCCATTTGGAATTTTTTGTTTAAATTGTACCTGAATTGGGAAATTGCCTGATAATTGGGAATCTAAAATCAAACTTTACCCAGATGGGGCGGAGCTCCTGAAATTTTTACAGATATGGGACTTGTGGTAGTTGATAGAGCTTATCAATGACTATTTTAGGTATGAATTTGATCGAAATCGTTGGAGCCGTTACCGAGAAAATCGCGAAAAACCCTGTTTTTGACAACATTTTCGTCATTTTAGCCGCCATCTTGAATTGTATTTGATCGAAATTGTTCGTGTCGGATCCTTATAGGGGAAGGACCTTAAGTTCCAAATTTCAAGTCATTCCGTTAATTGGGAGATGAGATATCGTGTACACAGACGCACACACACACACACACACACACACACACACACACACACACACACACACACACACATACAGACCAATACCCAAAAACCACTTTTTTGGACTCAGGGGGGCTCGAAACGTATAGAAATTTACAAATTGGGGTACCTTAATTTTTTTTCCGTGATTATCTTATGAAAGAAAATAGTCGTCTGAACTCTCGTCTGGATCGTCTTGAGGGTTTTTCAAGGCGTAACAATTTGGTGTTCTTTAATATTCGGGAAGAGAAGGGTGAAAACAGCAGTAAATGTGAGTTACTCATAAAAGACATATTAGCTTCAAATTTGAATGTTTATCTGGATCAGTATGATATAGAACGTGCGCATAGAACGGGCCGTCGAAATGGACAATGTAGACCGATAATTGTTAAATTTGCTAATTTCAAGAAAAAGATGGAGATCTTCACGCAAAGACAAAAGTTTAAAAACTCTAATATAGGTGTGATGAAGATTTTACGATTAGAATAAGACATATTCGTGGAGAATTGAAGCGATTCATGTCAATGGCTAGGAGAGATGGACAGTACGCTATTATGCAATATGATAAACTTCTTGTTAACGGCCGTTTATATACTCTGGATGAGTTGGAAAAGAAATTCGGGAGGGTTAACAACCAGGCAAATTCTGAAAACGAACGTCAAGTAATTGTAGAAATACACGAGAGTTCTACCCCAGTCGAAACAGCAGCTACTGAGGAATCAGAGCCAAATATTTATGAAGAAGCTTCCGATATTATATCTATTCAAACTGAAGGCGTCAATGATGAATCTCAATCAGAAATAGGATTTGAAGCCAGTTCAAGGGAGAGAGTGCAGGAGTTTGTGAACGCGTCAGCGTATAAACCTGCTAGAAAAGAACACATCCCAACTTCCAATACGCGGGCGAGGATCAACTCAGATGACAGCGCCAGGGTGCTTCGATCCAACAAGAGACAGACAACTGAAAAAAACACTCAATTGAAGGGTAAAGCTTCAAATTCTCGCTCCAAAAAACCGACTGCAATGAGAGCGTGGCTGGAACGCGAAAAGTCAGCATCACCCGCGCAGTGCAAGCGAGCTTCACAGGGGAGCCGGCCGCTCTCACAATAGCAGCCAGCGAGAGGACAACCCAGTAAGGTGATACACTCTAATGAAAAGGTGGGACTTGTTTCTAAATATTTTAAAATAATTTTTTGGAACTCTCATGGTATTAATAACGTGCTTAATTTAGATAAGGAACAAATAGAACTATTTAACGCTCATGAAGTGATAGGCTTGAGTGAAACTTGGTTAACTGACTCTTTCCATGCTCGAGACTTTAATGAATATGTAGCTTTTAATCAAACAGCAGATAAATTGTCAAATTCAAGAGGTAGAGCCAGTGGTGGTTTGTTAGTTTTAGTGAAAAAAAATTTGAAAGCAACGCTGATTGAAGCTAGAGAGTTTATTATAATTGTCAAGGTCGAAAATCCAAAGGGCCGTATTATTATATTATGTTTAGTTTACTTTAAGCCTGATTCTCTTGTGCACTGTCTCAATGAATTCCAGGAATGCTTGAAATATTATGAATTATTGTTTTCGTCTTTCCCTGTATTGATTGGGGGTGACTTTAATTTGAGAATGGGGGATCTAAACCAATGTTCTATAGATAACTGTTTATTCACAAATTCAAATCTTTATGCAGATAGGATTTCTCAGGATAGATATATTTCAAGGAACGCGAAGGATTTGGTGAATATTATGGAAAAGAATCTATTCTATGTTTTGAATGGTAGATGTAAGAGTGACATGCCGGGGCAATTCACGTTTCATAATTCAAATGGAAATAGTTTAATAGATTTGGTCTGGGTCAATTTCGAAAGTATTCAATATATTACTGATTTAATAGTTTCAGATATTGTATTAACTTCAGATCACCTTCCACTGATTGTGTACACTGAATTTGAATCTGATAGAGAAGCGCAGGTCGTGCCAAATGAACTTCGAACGTTATATTGCTGGAGTGATGCATGCAAAGAAGCATATATGTCTGAATTAACATTCCCAATCGAATTTAATGCGAGCGAAGAAAGTGTAGAATGTTTGGCTGAGAATTTTATGACTACAGTAAAAAATAAGGCAGAGAATCTGGGCATGGTAAAAAAGTCATTAATAATAAGCAAGTTCAAAAATAAACCTTGGTACGATATAGAGTGTAATAGGCTGAAAAGGGAAGTACGTAAGGCATATAGGAATTTTAAGAAAAAAGAACATGATATAAATTGTTTTAATAAATATCTGGACAGTAAACTAATTTATAAAAATAAAATGAAAGAGAAGAAAAAGCAGTTCAACGATAACTTACAAAATAAATTTCAGAATTCATCAAATGCTAAAGAATTTTGGCGAGCAGTTCGTCTAGTAAAGGGCAATAAATCAATCGATAATGATTCTATAACTTTGGAAGAATGGACATCTTTTTTTAAAAATAAATACAGACCTGAAAAAAGAACTATTGAGTACATATTCTTCGACGTCAAGCATCCTTTTCTCGATAGACCGATAGAAATGATTGAGTTAGAAAGAAAATTGAAGAGATTGAAAAATGGGAGTGCTCCAGGTTTAGATGGGATTTCCTATGAATTTTTCAAATATTTGGCACCTGAAGGAAAACACCTGTTAGTAAGCCTGTTCAACTTGATCATGGAGACTGGGAAAATTCCTTTGAATTGGGCAAAGCTGAAAATATTCCTATTGCATAAGAAAGGCTGTAAAAAAGATCCTAGGAATTTCCGAGGCTTATCTATTGCGAATTGTATTCTAAAAATTTTTACTGGAATATTAACAGATAGATTAGCAATTGGGCAGATCAGAGTGGGATCATGGTGGAAAGTCAATCGGGATTTCGGAAAAATAGGTCATGCTTAGATAATATTTTCGTTCTAGATCAGTAGTCAAATATTTTATGGAAGTAAAAAAGAGAAAGATGTATGCAATTTTATTGATTATGAGTCTGCGTTCGATTCTATCCCGCATAACAGGCTATTTCAGAAAATGAGAGAACTCGGATTAAGTAGGAGAGTAGTTAGCGTTTTTCAATATATGTACTCGAACTTCTCACTGGTAATCGAGAACAGGTTGCATGGTTTACAATCCGAACCTATCCCACTGACAAGAGGCGTTTTGCAGGGTGACCCGGCCAGCCCACTTCTCTTCTCTCTGTACACATCGGCAATAGAAACTTACTTAGAGATAAAGGAATGCATGGATTACACATTGATAGAGACAACGATGTACTAATGTTACAATATGCAGACGACATAGTCATCTTGGCGGATAGCATTTCTGATGTGAGAAATAAGCTCAAATGTCTTTATCAGTACAGCTTAGAAATAGGACTCAAGGTCAATGCAGCTAAGACCAAAGTTTTGCCATTCCATAAGGGTCGATTGAGCAATAGCCATAGAGATTTCGTGATTGGTGAGGAAAAAATAGAAATTTGTAAAAATTATAATTATTTAGGAGTAATATTCCAATCCTCAGGTAAATATACAGAGATGTGCAAACGCTCAATTAATAGAGGTAAAATTGAATCAATATTGGCTGTCAACATTTTATCCAAGGTGAGGTCTGAGAAATGGGAGGGGAAAATGAAATTATTAGATATGGTTATCATACCATCGAGTTTGTACGGGTGTGAAGTGTGGGGTTTCGGTTGTGAGCAAGCTGTGGAAGCTGTTCAGTTGTTCTTTTTGAAGCGCTTGCTCTTGCTGGTGCGTACGACGCCGAGTTGGTGTGTTAGATTGGAGGCGAATAGACCAAGGCTCAAATTTCATATCCTCAAAAGATGTCTATCTTGGCTGATAAGAATTGCGAACATGCCAGAGTCCAGATACCCTTTCATTTGTTATCGCCTACTGTTGAAAACCAACTTCAGTTCTAATTGGTTATCTATTGTTCAGAGAGAGATGGATTTGTTGGAGTTTCAAAATTTAAGGAACGATATTGAATTTGATGCTATTGAACTATATAATAGTAGAGAGAGAATTCTTGAAAGATATGTAATGAAAATAATGGATGAGGATAGATACTTGGCTCAGAATTCGCAAAGTTCTCCTTTTTATAAATTGTTTAATCCCGAATATCAACTAGGAGAACAGCTAACGTATGATCTGCCAATTAAAATGATTCGTTGTATGACACAGTACAGAGTATCAAACACGAGTACATTCTTACACATAAACGGTCAGAGATATCAGCTTGACGGAGAGAAAATTTGCCCTGCCTGTGATTTAGATTTCGAATCGTTAATACATTTTCTATTGATCTGTCCGGAATATGAAAATATTAGATTGCAGTATATTTTACCTTATGTAAATAATGTAGTTCAAAATGTAGACAAATTGATGGTACTGTTATCTAACTTTAATGATGAGAAAATCAAACAGGTATATCAGTATACTGTGAAAGCACTTATCAAGAGAGAAAATATGGTGTCGACCACCGATAGATAAGCATGATAATTACGATAGTTATCAGTCACTGCCAGCCTTAAGATATTATAGGTTAGATGTATAGAGGTATTCATGTTTTCAATCTTTGTTATTAGTCATTCTTACTTTTCTGTACTTGGTTGGTGGCATTATGATTGGTTTATCATGTTATAATATTGATGTAAAAAAAAAATATTTATATATACAAAAATTATCTATATTCATGTGTAAATGACTCAACTCATTTGTATGGCAATAATTGTCGAAACAAATAAAATGATTTATTATTATTATTATTATTATTAATTTTTTTTCGGAAAGCAATACTTTCCTTACCTATGGTAATAGGGCAAGGAAAGTAAAAAGTGAATGAATGTTAATATGTATATAGCAGTAGAGTAGAGTGTAGACTACAATGTCTTGAGACAGGTCTGCTCACTGTCATAGAGAGGTCTACTTTGAACCTTTGTGTAGAAATAGAAGTAGTTCCACAATGAATAATAGTTCTGCGAATAGTAGTATTTTTTTTACTTCTATATTCTGGATTTGGTAGGTTTGAAACCCGAAGAGACTGTAGTTCATGTAGGCCTCCGATTAAGTTATTTTTTGCAATTGAAGCTAAACATCGATATTGGAAATTACGGTTTCTATTATTTATTGATGGTGAGCCAAAATAGGATTATCTAAGTACAAAATTGTTTGTTTGTTTCTATACTTATATACTCAAACTTATACTTTTAAAATTGAAAAATTCCTCTTTACTTCAATTCTTGTTTTACTATCATATTATAGTGTTTTCTATAGTTTTGTATTGTTTTATTCCACACTTTTTGAGTTTCATAGGAATTTGTATAATTTTTTCGTTCATTCTGTATCGTAGAACATTTGTACCAAAAATGTTAATCTTTTTTTGTGTAGTTGAGAAGTTGATATTGTGGTAATTATTCATATTGAATGAAATACTAAGAAATTGTCAAAAAACCACTGATTTATTGATAATTAGAAAGACCGGTTTCGGTTATTACACCATTGTCAATCTCTGATAAACTAAAACGAAACTGTTTAGTGTAAAACACTGATTTATTGATAATTAGAAAGACCGGTTTCGGTTATTACACCATTGTCAATCTCTGATAAACTAAAACGAAACTGTTTAGTGTAAAACACTGATTTATGATAATTAGAAAGACCGTTTCGGTTATTACACCATTGTCAATCTCTGATAAACTAAAACGAAACTGTTTAGTGTAAACTCTGATTTATTGATAATTAGAAAGACCGGTTCGGTTATTACACCATTGTCAATCTCTGATAAACTAAAACGAAACTGTTTTAGTTTAGTTTTAGTTTATCAGAGATTGACAATGGTGTAATAACCGAAACCGGTCTTTCTAATTATCAATAAATCAGTGGTTTTCTGACAATTTCTTAGTCTTTTTTCATTCAAAAATGTTAATCATCAATGACATGAAATGATACAATACTATAACCTTTTGAGGAATATATAGAAATAAAATCACCATCATCGTGAAGAATTCAAGCATCCTCGCTTTTGAACAGTCTTGAAATCAGGATATATCAGAATCATTTATTGTGATGATAATAACAATAGTCAATAGGTTATACTCGTTTATGAGCTTTGTAATATTGCGGCGCTTGAGATTAGAATATCAGATGCATGTCATGATAATTTAATAGCCACAATGTGATGAGGCCCAAGGTTCTAGTTGGCCAATGCAACAGAGGTGCAGCACTCACGATTTATTCAAATTATTTCGGACTCAAGAGTGAGACCACTTTGCTTTTCTCTTGCTTCTTCTTCTTCTTCTTCTTCTTCTTCTTCTTCTTCTTCTTTTCCTTCCTCATGTCTCTTCTTCTTCTTCCCCTTCTTTTTCTTCTTCTCCTCCTCCTCCTCCTTCTTCTTCCTCTTCTTCTTCTTCTTCTTCTTCTTCTTCTTCTTCTTCTTCTTCTTCTTCTTCTTCACCTCCTGTCTTCTTCTTCTTCTTCTTCCTCTTCTCACGGTCTCCTCCTCCTCCTCTTACTCCTCCTCTTGTTTTTCTCCTTCAGTTTATTCTCTCGGCTTCTTCTTTTCTGGTCTTCCTAAATTTCTCTACTTTTTCCCTCTAATAGAAGGTCCATTTATCCAAACACCTTACCAATGGATCTGGTCGCGATATAAATATTTGTGTGTGGCTAGCTGAAAAGAGTGAGAGGGAATGATTGTAGGGTGAGAGAGAGTACTCATAAGTCTTGTCTATTTTCTTTCTTCAGTTCAAGGCTCAAGGTTGACCCCCCTATCCATTCAAAAACTCCTTACTCCTCCTTACCCCTTTACACAAACTAACAGACACCTCTGCAGCTGCTTTTGTTTTTATTATTTACTTCAGCCACCACCTCTTCTTCATTTTATTTTTCATTTCCACTTCTTATTCTTCTTTGTCTTCTTCTTCCTGTTAGGGCTGTAGCTAAATTTAAACAGTCGCCGGTTTTGTCTTCACCATTTTCGTTTGCCCTCTGATCAGTGACCAGTGAATATAGAATGTAACATTCTTTAGAATGTGGATTTATAATAGATTCTATGAATGTAACATTCCATAGAATGTAGATTTATAATAGATTCTATGAATGTAACATTCATTTGTAACATCATGTACATTCTATAGTCTACTCACTGAGTAAGACCACATGAGACAAGATTTGATAATTTATTGTTCATTATTTACAACAGTCTTGAATCTGGCTGGTAGGCCTGAGCTATCCTATATAATCATTTCTATTAACATTTATTTAAAACTACAGTCATATTGTATATTCGCCTTCAATTTCAGGACTGTAGCATCTCTGGGCTGTTTTTTTTTTTTTTTTTTTTTAATTAAGGTTAAAAGCAGTTTTGGGATGAATATCCGTTGTTTTTACCTGGATTGAAGCCATTGTCTATGAATAAATAAGTAAATAAAAGTATGGTAATTCAATTATAAATCATTTTCAAATTATCTGTAATTTTTCTGAACAATATTGATTGAATCGAAGTGCTGAAGGTTTATTATAGAATAATAATCTCCAATTTTAAATCTACAATTTTAGTAGCCTCATATTTCTCAATCCATATCATTCAAAAATTGAGAAGATTTAATTCATTTTGTAGTTTCAGCGTGTACAAAAATGAGTTTATTTACACATAAAATTTTATATTCATTAATTGTAATTTATTCCTGGTAAACCAATAATGATATTCCCCATAGAGCAAGAATTATTTCCATTTAGGCTACCTGAAACCTACTTCCTGCGTTTTACAGGCATGGGGAAATTTTTATCTGTAATCCATTTGTATACTGAAACAGTAGTTATTGGTTGTAATTTATTTGTGGTGAATCAATTATATTTCCCATGGAGAAAGAATTATTTCCATTTACCTGAAACCTATTTCCTGTACCATACAGTATTATGGAATGTGATAAATCTGTATCTGAAATTTATCTGTATAATCGTTCAGTAGTTGTACGTTGTTAGAAATTAGAACTCAGAAATGCATTACTCTGTTGTAGAGCTCATTCATGAATTCTGTTCAAACTCATCCCTGAATTTCATATTATTCCTTGAGAAGCTAAATTACTGTGAAGAAGACAATGCTACCTCACAATACATACATTTCTGCATTACAAGTAGCATAATGTGGCGTTATTGGCATATTGAATTTAGAAATTTGGCAACTATGCATTACATATTACAGTACATGATGATAGAAATATGCCAACCATCCATTCCATAACAGTACTCTACCACGAGTATGTATTTCCTTACGCGTTATTGATTTGAAATACCAGATACATGTTATCGAATGGGCACGTTAAACTGTCGGTCCCGGCTGAAGTATGACAGTCGTAAGGCCCATTGACGGCTTAAATTATATATTCAGGCGGTGGGACCTTCCCGCAAGGGACTCCCCACCAACAAAAGCCATACGAATTAACTTTAACCAGATACATAAATAATATGATTTATGTAACATACACATTATCTATCTCACTTCAGTGATTTGTTATTGTATGTGAAGCTATCAATCTGAAACTATCCACACTTCAACCCAGTTACAACAGTATCACAAAAGTCGTTGAACTTTCTAAAAATAATTTCTAGATTTCACTTCATAGTCAAAAAATTCAGTATTGAATAGATATGTTGAGTTGAATAACAATATTGTATGACCTAATTCTTGATCTTATCAGTAACTGTTATTTTTTTACTTGAAAAAAAGGAAATTATTGTCTTCACCAATTTATCAGTTTAGCTTTGTAATGTTTGAATTTTCTTCTACAATATTCCTCCTTATAGAATGCAACATTTTCAACAATATTCATGCAGATACTACAATATGTTGAAGTTCAAAGTGTAGCCCATTTTTTTATAAAAGCATGTTATACAATGCATTATTAAATGAATTTATCTTGTATGTGTCAAACAGTTACTACATTGGAGACTAAAAAATATTGAGGAAACCTGCAGTATTTACATTGAGATTTAGTTAAACTCTGTCATACAGTTACAATAAATGAGATAACTTATCTAAATAGGACAACGACATTCCTAATAGCATTATTATTATAATGATGGTAATTTATTCAAGCATTGTTTTCTTTGTAAATAAAAATGTAGGAAATGTTTTGCCTTGTGTACAAATATTTGTCAATACAATTTTTATTTGGACTATTTGTGTGTCAATACGAGATTATTTAGAAATTAACCTTCTTGATTCTATAATCTCCAGTGTCAACATCCAATCTTTTTCTTCTTCTTCTTCTTCTTCTTCTTCTTCTTCTTCTTCTTCTTCTTCTTCTTCTTCTTCTTCTTCTTCTTCTTCTTCTTCTTCTTCTTCTTCTTCTTCTTCTTCTTCTTCTTCTTCTTCTTCTTCTTCTTCTTCTTCTTCTTCTTCTTCTTCTTCTTCTTCTTCTTCTTCTTCTTCTTCTTCTTCTTCTTCTTCTTTTTTTTATTCTTCTTTTATTCTTCTTCTCCTGTCTTTTTTCTTCTATCCTCCTCCTCCTCCTCCTCCTCCTCCTCCTCCTCCTCCTCCTCCTCCTCCTCCTCCTCCTCCTCCTCCTCCTCCTCCTCCTCCTCCTCCTCCTCCTCCTCCTCCTCCTCCTCCTCCTCCTCCTCCTCCTCCTCCTCCTCCTCCTCCTCCTCCTCCTCCTCCTCCTCCTCCTCCTCCTCCTCCTCCTCCTCCTCCTCCTCCTCCTCCTCCTCCTCCTCCTCCTCCTCCTCCTCCTCCTCCTCCTCCTCCTCCTCCTCCTCCTCCTCCTCCTCCTCCTCCTCCTCCTCCTCCTCCTCCTCCTCCTCCTCCTCCTCCTCCTCCTCCTCCTCCTCCTCCTCCTCCTCCTCCTCCTCCTCCTCCTCCTCCTCCTCCTCCTCCTCCTCCTCCTTCTTCTTCTTCTTCTTCTTCTTCTTCTTCTTCTTCTTCTTCTTCTCTTTCTTCTCCTGTACCACCTCTTCCTTCTCTTTATCTACTGTTTCTTCGCTTCTTTCTCTTTCTATTCTGTTTTTTCTCTTACTTCTCTCTCTTCCTTTCATCGTTCCTTCTACTCCTCATCATTCAGCTATCCCACCTGCTTCTTTCGCTTATCCTGTTTCACTATTTACTTCTTGAATTCCATCTTCTCTCATCTCTTACATCTCTTTTCATATTCAATTCACATTATCCTCAAAAGCTTTCTTCCCATTATTTATACTTACTCCTCCCACTCTTAAATATCTATAATGTCGTCTTAACAATGTTATCTAAAATTAACTATGTTTAATT